>NC_092195.1:5423041-5575541 GCF_043641665.1 Enoplosus armatus
ATGTTTGTTGAGAAGAATGGACTACTGTACTCTGCTGGGCCCAGGTATAAAGTCACTGATGTTGTTTATACATTTGATAAATATATGACGTTGTGTGTTTATTTAGTAAGACAAAACAGGGGGTAAAAGTAAACATTTGAGATATGAGATGCAAGAAAATGTCATATTTTTGTGTGGAAAAGTGTATAAATGGGAGGGAAACGTTGATGTTTCCTCACAGGCTTAACTATCAAAACAGCAACTCTGTTTCAATCTGCTCCTTTGAACACACACACACACACACACACACACACACACACACACACACACACACACACACACATTCGGGCAGTGCTAATGAGGTTGAGCACCCAGCGCCCTGCTCAGTGGCCCTGTGGCCCTCCTGGGTTCCCTCAGAGGTTAGCTGTGTAATTACTCCATCCCCATAAATACAGATTCATCATTTCACACTGGAGCCCCTGATGAGCTTGGCTGAGCTGAGAGAGAGAGAGAGAGAGAGAGAGAGGGGAGAGAGGAAGGGGTGGTGGAGGGAGGGAGGGAGGGGTGGGAGGGAGGATCTAATGATTTAATTACAGTGCTTAAAGCCCACTCTGGCTAAGTGATGGTCCTCTCTGTCTCTTTCTCCGTTCTCTTCCCTCCTCAGCGCTGGCACCTAGAGGGCTTTACTCATGAATCTCAAAGCTGTTTTCCTAAACACATATTATGACGAGCGCCGCCGCCGCCGCTGCTGCTGCTGCTGCTGCTGCTGCTGTGGTGTGTGTGTGTGTGTGTGTGTGTGTGTGTGTGTGTGTGAGAAACAGAGAGAGAGAGAGAGAGGATGCTTAATCTCCATGGCATTTTAAATGGCATTCATGGAGAGCGACTCTATCCTCATTGCCAAGGTAAATGGAGCCAGGGGACTCTCCATTTCAGCTCGATAAAAGAGCAATGTTAAAGACCCTCACCATCTCTCTCTCTCTCTCTCTCTCTCTCGCTCTCTCTCGCTCTCTCTCTCCCTCCCTCTGTCTCGTTTCTCACTTAAAATTAATGTTTTTCTCATGACAGGGGAGGGAAACGAGACATATCCACCATCTAATAGGATAATATAGCCCCATTCACCACCACCACCACCACCACCACCCCTCCCTCTCCTCTCCCTCTCTCTCTCTCCCTCTCTCTCTGCCTTTGTAGCTGCCTGATTTCCATAGTGTCTCTGTGGAGAGGCAGTTAATGAATTCCTCTGAGCTGGAGAAAGGGGGAGAATGGTTTGGCGGTTTAGAGAGAGAAAGAGGCAGGGATAGGGGGAGGAAGGCTTTGAGCTATGCCATTCAACTTCACAGCCTCGGCCTGCTTGTGCATTCACCGTGTGTGTGTGTGTGTGTATGTGTGTGTGTGTGAGCTGTGTGCGTGTGTGTGTCTTTTAACATGAACCTGCTAAGACTACCAAATATTTAGACTGGCCTCAGACCTCTTTTTATGGCGACGGTGGATTGAGGGATCTCAGGAGGCAGCTTGACTCTATTTGAATCCCATTCCCTGCTATTAGCTTGGCCCAGACAAAGGAATAACTTACCGCAGGAAACATTCGAATAAAGTCCCACAATCCACTTGCACTGGCCATTTCCTCCTGGGTAATTTGCAGTGAGGTAAATGAAGATACCCAAAAACATGAGCTGATTTTGTTTGTTTGCTTCACTTCAACAAAGGGCTGGTGATGGCAGTAATGCAATACGGATTAAATAATTGAATATTTGGCATTCACCGATACTACTTGCAAGATCACAGTTCTTCTGTGTTTAAACAAAATAATCAATAAAAATGGCCCTCTAGTGTATGCATTATTTACTAATGCATTACAGTAATGTGATCACTTTCTCAGTTACAAATAGTATAAGGGATTACAATTTGAAATGTAGAAATTACATTACATTACCCCACAATATGTGGGGTGGGCTTGTTCGCTGTCTTACCAGACGTTTGATGGAGGGCTGATATCAGTTTCGTCTTTGTGCGTTCAGTGCACAGACACCTGGGAAATGTGTTAGCTTAGCACGGTATTGGAGGTGGTTAGCTTCAAACGAAATAGGAGAAATGTGACTCTCTCCAACTACAAAGTTGTTTTTGGCCGCACCCAAATCACGCTGTATACACTACGGCACTACATTTACTCTCCGCCATTTTGAGAATTCCTGCAATATAACTTTCTGTTACCAATCCCACAGTGCAATCAGTTGCATTTCATAGATAGGAAAAATTACAGCTGTGCGACTCGACACACTGATTTATGAGCATCCAAAATCTCAATTCATGCCTCACAAAAGAGCGTCTGAGATGTAGCGCTAACAAATGTCCATGCTACAACTGCAACTATATCAAAATAATACGGTACATGGTGTTACCACGATATCAATCATACTTGCTGAAACACAACTGTTAGAGGTAAAAAAAAAAAATGAGTCCCTTGTTGCTAATCAAAATAAAACTTAAGGCAGGAACACTGTGCTGTGTTCACGGCGCCCCCCCGAAAACAACGGCAGTTACGGTAATGACGTGTTGCACATTATATTCTCTCTTTTTGCCTTTTTCTTCTTGCTCAGCCAAAACCAACAAACACACTCCTTCTCCTTGATTTTTATGGCGGTTGGCAAACAACGTTAGGTGCATTAAGGCCACCAACTGGAATCGGGAAATACCCACGTGTGGACGCGGATCCTCCATTGTAGAAGGAATGGAAGCACGTTCACGTCGGCACGACTGGTTAAAGTCTGCAGCTGTCCGCAGACATGGAGCGTGGAGAGGCTTAACCAGCAATGAAACTTTTTCTGTTAAGTCATTAGTAAAGTAACATAATTACTTTTTCAATGAGAAATTACATTTTTCAAGTAACCAACATTGCTCTCTCGTCACATACACTCAAAATTCAAAATCTTCGCGAACTCCGTGAGAAATCTTGATGAGAAGGTGTAATGATTCCACTTGGTTCTGGTGTTGTTTTCCTAAAACAAATAAAAACGCGCTAACCCTAACCCTGGCAGATAAAGCCAGGCCCCTCCAGCAAAGCCAAGAAAATGACACTTGATAAGAGCTCACTCGATTGTCACATTTTGTCACCGTTGTTGTTTTATATTTTGCTAAATGAATTGTCTTCCGCAGTCTCTGGGATCAGTTTCCAGGATGTCAGAGATTGCGGAGAGAGCCGAGGCAAGGAAGGAAGGACGAGCAGCGGAGATAAAGAAAAAAAACCCTGTCCTCATCTACTTGACAGCAAAGATTAGCAGTGATAGATTCATCTCTGACCTGATGTTAAAACAGATGGATCACTCGAACACATAACAGATAAGTCTGGCAGCCCGAGGTAATACATTCAGCTACCCAAAGTTTTATGATCCCCCACACTGAGCTCGTACTTATTCCGTCACTCTGTAACACTTTTTTAATCACCACGATGTTTGACATACAGCATGGGAGATGTCATTCACAGTCTTAATGGCTTATATCACCTATTATATCAGTGGCAGCGTGACCTGACAGCCACTCGCCTGGAGATGAGTCCTGTTTTGACATTTGAACATTTTGACCCAGAGGGGAAACACTAGACAAAGAGCCTATCATTAGCAATTAACGGGCGTGCCAGTGTTTGTTTGTTAATAGCTCCTTTAGAAGTCCAATAGGACTCATTTACAGTGGATAGGGCTGATAACAAACCCTGACCTCTGGCAGGGGTCACTTTGAATCGCCCAAAATGGTCAGCCCGCTTGTGAAACTCAACCGCGTTGTCTTTTTATTTGCCGACTGCGGCCGGGAGCTGCCGTTAAATACAGTTCCATCATTCCCTGTAGAGCGAGCGATGAAAACAAGCGATGTTCAACAAGATTGCTGACTGAAAAAAAAAGGTGAATGCCCACCTCCTCCTCTTTACAGAAAGACTTAGCGGGGGGCTTTTCTCATGGCCAGGGATCTGATTGTTTTCTAAACGGATTATTAACTCTTTTGTTACAGTAGGGGTCATTTTAATGCTTCTTAGGGCCCATTAGCATTGCTTTAAAGAGCACACACACACACACACACACACACACAGATTGCTGCGTTCTAGGATTTGGCGTTTCTTGTCTTTGTTGTTCACAGTGGGAGCGGAATGATACCGTTATAATGCTGTCAAAGACAATACCTCAACTTAAAAGGGGGAGTGTGAGGGAAGGGATGTGTGTGCGTGGCTGCATGTGTGAGTGTGTGTGTGGGTTGTGATGAAAAGGTGCCCTTAGGAAGACCAGTAAGCTTAATGCAATAGTGCTGACTTCAATGGATACCTCAAAGAGAAGTGGCATTACACAGTCCTCTCCACTGAAAATCCCCTACAAGTCCTTGACTGAGAGAAGGATCAGCTCAGTCTTCACTTCAAGACTGGCAGAGATCTCCGAACTGGAGGAGTTAGGATCGGATCGAAACTTGTCGCCTATGGCAGATATTGTGTAACCATGTTTTGTTTTTTTTATATGCAATTTTTGCTTCCTGTTTCTCTATTCAAGCAAAAGTTGGTGCCAAAGCTTCAGATGCCCTTGGGAAAATCAAAAATACTCAGCTCAGGTCGAAGCAGCACGGGGCCACTGGAGCACTGAGGTGTTTGCTCTTTGGCTCATATTGACCATATGAATGCAATGCTGGAGGTGGGGGGCCCCAGAGACCCTTGGATCCTGGCTGGGTGCCTCCCCCAGTTTTGAGCTCCTGTTCTGGGGGAAGGATAAAGAGGGTATCCCTTACAGGCCTGACCTCCATCCACCCCCTCCATCAGAATGAAGGGTCAAAGGTCAGATCAATTGGCTCCCCGTGGCCCACTGTCTGCAACAGGGCTTAATCACCTATTCACTGCTAGTGAGGAGGAGATGGCAAGGAGCTGTGTGTCTCTTTCATCCAGCTGAAGCTCCTAGCTTATATAATGTTATACTCTTATAGTGTGCTACACTAAAGTCATATTCTGTGGGTGTTGCTGCGTGTTTGACCAATTACAGTATGACTATGCAGTTACAGCAGACAAAACTGAATGATATAAGCCAATACTGGCCTGTCAACACAAATGGGATAGCAGCCAATAGTGTTACCAAGAGCTGATATGATGGCAGTGAAGATGTGATTTTGTCAAACACACTCAGAGAGCGCTTTCTGCGGCTCAGGGTGTAGAGCGGGTCGTCCACTTGTCACAGGGTTGGCGGTTCGCTCCAGTCCACATGTCGAAGAGTCACTGGGAAAGACAGGGAACCCCAAGTTGCTCCCGATGGGCAGGTCAGCACACCTATCACGGCAGCTCAATGTGTGTGTGTGTGTGTGAGTGGGTGAACGAGAGGCCAATTGTAAAGCGATTTGTCCGTTAAGGTAAGCGCGACATGAGTGCAGTCCATTTACCATTCTGTAACAGTCCTGCCATAAAAGTTGTTGCACCCTGCCTTGATTTTACTCACACGGTGGTCAAATGTAGAGACTTTTCAAAAGATGTGAAATGAAGCACCAAAGTATGGCTTACATTTTGTATTTCCTTGTCATTTGCAAGTCATCATTTCATAATTTCAGCTGTAAAAAATGTAAAAAGAAAACTGACTGAAATCAAGTGTTCTATTTGTTCTATTTAAACCTGGTTTAGACTGTTCTCAACCCTTTATTATTTTGTGCTGTGGGAATGTGTAACGTTCAGTTGGGTGAAATGTCAACGATTTATTACTCAAGTCAAGTCTATTTTATTTATGTAGCCCAAAATCACAAATTTGCCTCAAAGGGCTTTAATACATCATACGACACCCTTCATCCTTCAACCTTGATTCAGATAAGGAGAAAAAAACTCTTTGATGTGGAAAAAAGGAAGAAACCTCAGGAAGATCAACCGCAGAGAGATCCCTCTTCCCGGACAGACAGACATGCAGTAGATGCCGGATGTACAGAAGTAACAATAGTAAAGTTACACTGGGGAGAAACACAAACATATATGAAGCAACTTCCAGTGCAAACACTGGTAGGAGCTGAAGGAGGAGGTCAGACTCCACACACACACACAACTATTATAGGCAGATTTAAACAGAATCTCTTTGTAATTATGGGCAATTTCTTGCATGAAAATAGTCAACTTTGCTCTGAAGTTTAGTATCAGCAAATGTTCCATTTGAAATCCATTTTAAAAACGTATCATTATCATCAGCATTGAAATCCACCCTCAATATCCATATCATTCATATCCTTGTCACAAATATTTGCACACTCCCTCAATAAACCTAAGGTACTGTAAAGCAAACAGATACATGAACTTGAACTAACTACAGAGATGTGGGTTTTTTTGTTACTTTCAGGCTTTGACCACGAGCCATTTGGGTGTGCTTCCTGCTCTTAAGCTCTATCAACTTCCTCCTAAACCCTGCACTCGCTCGAAGCATCTCCACCCTGCTACAAGCTTGGTCTGACTCAGAGGAAGAAACTTCTGCCTCCCAAAAAACGTATGTCGAATTGTCGGCTGCACACGTCTGAAATCCCCCTACGTACTTCAACGTATAAATCATGTGATTATGAAAACTTTATTAAAGTCTTATTATTATAAGATAATAAGATAAGATGAAACTTTAAAGATCTATGTGGGAAAATTGAGTTGTACAGCAGCAATATTAACTGGATACAACACAGACAAGAATGTAAATAAATGGCGGAGAAGAAATATCTGCAACATTTCATATAAATAAGTTTGTTTGCAAATAATATAATTCAGCTTACACCCAGTTTATGAATCTTTGCATTCGCTAATCTAAACACCTGGTGTCTGGTAGGGCTTTCCTGGGCGAAATCCTCTGGCACACGGGAAGTGATGGGCTTTATCTGTTTGTTTGAAATAAACAGAAGAAGAAGAAGTGGGTAGCTAGCATCAGCGGTGATAGCCACCACAGCGAAACAGATGGCGAAAGGAGCGGCATACCTGCAGAAACTCACACTTTGTCAACTTAAAGATCCAAGAAGAAGATGTCACGAGACTGGCTGCAATGTTTGGTTGATGAGTGCTTCTTGGGAAATGTAGTGTGCAAAACTTTAACCTCAAACTGTGTGCACCGACAATCAAGTCATATCAAAATACATTGTGAGAGTGAGGAACTGTAAAAAAAAAAAAAAAAAAAAAAAAAAGATAACAAACAAAACCAAACATCAATACCAATCATAGTGGAAAAGCCTAAATGAAGCACAGTGACTCAGAGCATGTGTGGATGTACACAGTCAAGCCCAACAGAAGGCCAGACTGTCACATATCTGTGCAAAGACTCAATAACAGAGAGTCTGTCTTGCTGCTGTCTGTCAAGCCTTTGAGAGGCAACAGTGGAGGTGGGGAGCGTACATTCCTCACAGCGGCTCCATGCAGCTCGGCCAATTAGCAGCTGAGTGGTTTGTTTAAGTCCAAGTGATGATGAGATGTTGTGCTGGGAGGCAGCCCAGTTCATTAAGCACACTGTTGTCTCGGGTTTACCCAGCTTGCCGGCTTTAACAGCCTCTCAGCGCTTGTTTACCAGCCGCAAATATGACAGACTGTATGTCTATTTGACCGTCTGTTTGTGTGAGCGTGCATGTGTGGAGGTGATGGAGGAGCTGGTGAGTTTGTGTGAATGTGTGTGTGTGTGTGTGTGTATGTGTGTGTGTGTGCATGTGGGGGTACAATGAAATCTAAGGTACTGCATGTACAGGAGGTGGACAGAGTAACACCTGTACAATATATGCAATTCAGTATAAAAATTCCTCAAAAATTACCATAAAGTTAAATCAACACCTGTCGAAAATGAAAACGGAACATTTTCAACTTCACAAATGTAGCGTTGACTGCAGGGCTGATATACTGGTTATTGCATTGGATAGGGATTCCTTTGAATGAATATTTATTTATTTTAATGAATAAATGTGTATTTTCCCCAGTTAACATAGAAACCCTATCGCCAGAAAAGAACATTAATATTCTTTATATAATAATTCTTCAAAACCTCGCATGAAAGTCCAGTGCCATTCTTTTTTTAAATGACTTCCTTCTACTGTGGTGAGGTTATGGCTAGAAAAAGATCTTGGAAAATTCACTTCGTTTTCCCAAGAGTTAGATGAGAAGATCAATATCGAGTCTCATCGTCACCGTGGCGTTGCAAGGAAACCAGCAGACACTCCAGGAATGAATTATCTGGCACATAATCCCCTCTTAAAACCATGACTTGATGTTTTCACACTTCGCTTTTTGTAAGTATTGAATAAACAAGATATAACTTCATTTATGGCCTTTGGAGGTGCTGGTAGGGTGATACCTCCCTGCTTTCAGACTTCATGCTAAGCTAAGCTAACTGGCCGCTGGCTGTAGCTTCATATTTAGCGGACAGACATGAGTGTGGTATCAATCCTCTCATCTAACTTTCGGCAAGAAAGTGTCACAACGTCTGCCTCAGTCCCTCAATCTGTGGAGGTGTCGTCAGAATTCTGCCTCAGCCGCTAATATACAGACTGGCCCAGATCCATTGTTCCTCTGCAAGTTTGTTAAAGTTGCCCTGTGTTTCGTGCTTTTGCTTTCTGGCCTTGCCTGAGGTTTTTTTGGGGACTTTGGATTTTCTGCCTGCCCCTTTTGCCTGTTTGGACTGCCCGATTTTCACCCTTGCCTATAAGCCATCGCATTAAAATAAATCACTGAAGTGATCCCAGGTTACGGTTAAAAAAAATAAGTGAAGATTAACTTTCAAGTCTGTAATGGGACATGAAATCCGTTCTCCCACATTTAATGTATGTGTTACATGCCTCTGCAACACTCAAACCCAAACCTCCACACCCTTAAGGGCAATGCACACCAGCAGCATATGACGTGCATCAAAACATCCACACCCATCCTTTTCTGTGCTCATAAGCCGACACAAAGGCACCGTCTTGATGGTTGCATTTGCGAGTTTGATGGGTGTTAAACCATCAATCGGCGCATCCCGGCTTTGGTATCTTGACAACTTTTTCTGCATGTGTGACACTTTCCTTGTGTGCTGCAAGTGCGTCAATTGCCAATGCTAGGTGATGCTGCCAATGTGTGTTGCGCTTTACTTTCCACGTCATTACAAAGTGGGCACACTGCTTTCTGGATTGACACTATATATTGGTACTTAAAGTGGATCAGGTATTGCAGGTTTGTCTAGTATGAAGGTAATTCCAAGGACACTGGGCTGCACTCAACTTAAAATAATAATGACCTGATAGAAACAGACCATGTCTACAGTTAATGTACCCATGTGGAAGCTGATCAAAATGACTCGCTGGAATGAGTTCAAAGGGAGAATCTCTCAAACAAAAAGGCACGCAAATAAATGAATACATAGAATTCTAACACTGACTCATATTAAGAAACACCATTGTCATTCCAACATAATGTACAGTATATACAATATTGTATATTATATAAAATCTAATAAAATCATGAGCATGGTTAAAATATGAACTCTTAAACCTAATATCAAGAGTGCACGGCTGGTCCTGCCTCAGGGACAAGTGCTGCAGTAGAAACATTAAACCAGTTTTCAAGCCTCTGAGTAGTTTATCTGATGTAAGAGAAACAGAATGATGACTTATTGGACGGGAGGAGTCTGAGCTGTTGTTCTGTTCTTTTGCAGGCTAAGGAGCTAAACACTACCATGAGAAAAGGTGTTCTTTTTTATTTGGAACATCAAATATGGACATTTGCCTTAAAGTTCCCATATTATGCTCATTTCTATATTTCTATTCTGTTTTTTTTATTCCGGGACTCCACTAGGGAAGCTTTTCATGATTGACAGTTCAAAAAAGTCCATATTTATCTTATCCTGGCCCTTTATGCAGCCCTCTCGGTTCACCTTCTGTCTGAAACAACCTCCTAAAACCTGGAGAGTAGTCCTGAGCAGAGCTGTCCAATAACTTGGACAGACTAGGCGGGTGGATGAGCATCCCTGTACTTCGTGGGTGTGTTGTGCCTGGAGCAGATAACCCGCGTGGCTGAGTGCGGTGACTTTATAGTTGTGACATCACAACCTTACGGAGGTCCTGGCAGCTCATCTAAAGGCACAGTTTCTGAAGACACAGATTGGTAAACAAATGATTCTGACTGAATAAAACTGTTCTACATGTGGTTTGTGATAGAAACCTACTAATAAAGTGTCATCTGAAAACTTACTGAGTTTTACCAACTGTGATCCTTTATGTGCAAAGACTATAACAAATATAATGTATATTCAAATAGCCTGAAAGATTTTCCATTTTTTCCACGTCATTCCACATTAGTGCTCAACATTCATCCAACGTGTGCGGCCCTCCCCCCCGCCGGTCCAATAATGACTCCTAATCAATGTGACTAATGTCTCTTTTCACCACTTGGACAAATATTAGTCCAATTGCAGCAGTTAAAGTGCAATTATACCTCCCCTCGCCCCCTTTGTTTTCTCATTCAACACAGTGTATCAACCACGCCAAATAAGCTACAATAAGACCAGAGGATGTTGACCTACTGAGACCCAAGCCCGCTCTACTCTTACTGATAAAACAGAGCCACTTCACACTCGGCAACACTCGCGCTCCTTCTCTGCAGAGACAAAGAGCGATTATGACTGACGGAGAGAGGCAGAAGACAGATTTTGCCGTGCGTCCTTTTTCATTTTTTTTCTCCCTTCCCCCGAACATTTTTTGAAGGGCGGTTTATTCAAGATGTCACAGCTGCATGCGTCTTAGCCGGAGCGTTCAGGAGGGTCACGGCTTTGTGACCGCGCGCGCGTGTGTGTGTGTGTGTGTGTGTGTGTGTGTGTCAGAGCAATTCTTAAGGCAGTAATGCAGTGGCCGATGACAGATCACTTCATTCACGCAAGACGAGGGCAATTACTTCAACCATGACAGATTGCCTCAGCAGAACTGAGTTTAGGATAAAACCTCTCTCACTCTCTCTCTCTTGCTCTTTTTCCTCCCTCTCTCTCTCTTTATATCTCCCTCACCCCCCCACCCCCGTTCAATAAGGAATCTTGTGGTTTTCCCAGCTAATGACTTCCTCCTCACTGTTACACTATTGTGTGTGTGTGTGTGTGTGTGTGTGTGTGTGTGTGTGCGCAGGGGGTGACAGTACCATCTGTCTGGCTGCTGTAGCCCTTGCCCCTGCCCAGCTGGTGGGCACTGAGTAATGGGAGAGGACTTCCTCATCTCGCCCCCCTGAGACACACACACACACACATTAGTATGCAACACCTACTGTCAGAGTGAGCGAGAGAATAAGAGGCCGAGAGAGGGTTTTTTTTTCCCTCTGTTTGAGCATTGAAACCTGAGCAACTCGGGGTGTCAAGTGATGAACGCTGAATGCTCCGAGTCTTGAAAAATTGGCACATACAGTAACAATTTCTCTGTGTGTGTCTGCTTGTGAGTGACAGTTTGAGGAATGTAAATGAGCTCACACTAAACCGCTGGATTGCTTATTGAATGGGAGGTGGAGGGAAAGGAGAAAGAGGCATGTGAGGTTTTTTTCATGTGTGTGATGTCCAAAAACAAAAATATGCCTAAATATGAATTTGCCACACATGCTGTTGATTGCATGACCTTTATTGCATGCCGTTCCCCTTCGCTCTCTCTCCCCTCAGTTATACTCGTCATGAAGAGCACTGCTCAGCCTGTATAGTGTCCTCTGTGGCTTTTAAGGAACTTTCTAAAGTCTGATAGACAACCAGGTCTGCCAGAAATGTGTTTATTGAGTCTACTACTAAACTGCAACAGCGAATACATTGTGAGAGAAATGTAATTCTAGGATACATTCATTTCACAAATGTTTTTGCAATATATGCACTTATAGCAACTGAAGCGTGATTAAACATTTAGGCACTCACTGCACTGGGTTAATGTCGGGGAAAGATGGTGGTCTTGGTTAAATATTGAAGAATTAAACAGTGACCAAAGAGCTTTTGTTGCTAACTAGTTTAAGAACGTTATTTCTAATAGACGGGGTTGGATGAAATAATCATCAGGTTTATCTCTTGCAGACTACAAACTTTCCATGGAAAGCCTGCGTTACAATCTGTGGGCGTGGCGTTTGAGAGACATGCGCATTTCCTAGGCAGGGAGGGTCTAATGAAGAGACTCAGCTGTGTTGCATCAAGGGAGATGTAGGATCCAATATTTTCAGATCTTGACACCAAACTGTGGACTAAAAGTCAGGATATCTCGGCCTCTGCTGCTTCTGCTGCGGCCGTTCATTTTTAAATCTGTCCCGCAACTTTATAAACATGCAGCAAAAAATGGAAATTTGGGATTTCTTTTTTGCGATTTCGCTTGACAATTAAATATAAACCTGACTATTGACTAATCATTTCAGGACTACAAAATAGCGATGACGCTCAAAATAGATAAACTTCTCCTCATTAAAAATTGTAATTCTATATTGAAAAGAAAGTAAAGGGAAAGTGTTGAACAAAGTAAACGAATGACACTCTCCACTCCTCCAACAATGGCTGCCTTGCTGCCTTTGAGCAAGGTGGTGAACCCCCAGCTGCCCCAGTGGTCATCTCCTATTCCAAGTTCACTGAGCTGGGGTTATTTGAAGCAGGACGCTGCAGAACAAGACGGTAGAAATGAAGGTGCAAGAAAAACTGGAGTTGGAATGAAACGTGTCCTTTTGGCATTTGACAGGAGCCATCCTGAATTAGACTCCTCCAACATGGCTGATTAATGATGTTTCTTTATCTCCACGCTGGCTTCAGGCACCGGGTTGGATCCGCAGTGCGTTGGCCCACAGAGTGTGATACTATCCCACACTGTGGCAAAAACCTCCTCTTTCTGAATCTATCTCTCTGTGTGTTTCTCTCTCCCTTCCTCACACTTCGTCCTGCTCTCGCTCTCTCTCTCTCTCTCTCTCTCTCTCTCTCCTCCATCCCTTTATGTCCCGGTATCTCTCTCTCCTCTCTCTCTCCCTGTCTCTTTCTCCTTTCAAGCGTGGAATCATTTAATTATCGCCTATAGCTTTTTTGGCAGGCTGTTGAATGCCCACCTCTCAAAGCCTGGAGGAAACAATTTACCCTGGGATATCACACACACACACACACACACACACACACACACACATGCATGCACGCACACACGCACTCTCACCCACACACATTTCAAGGGGAGGATTTATTACAGCAGGTCCATCTGCAGTTCACAGAAATCCATCACCAATTCCAGATTGAAGAAATATTTTCAGGGAAAAAATAAGATATTAGCCAGACCAAATAAAAATGTTTGGGCATTGCTCGGATCCTGCAAAATTTTTGCATATGTCCTGAATGTATTTTTTTACAGATATGGGTTGCGTTTGAGGCAACAGTTTGTGCGTGTGTGTGTGTGTGTGTGTGTGTGTGTGTGGACTGCTGCCTGTGTGAGGTAATGATTAAATGTCGTAAAGCATTTAGAGCATTTAACTCCCCATTATAGGAACAGTAGGAGGTGATTCATTTAGGACTCTCGCCTACTTGTGCATGTATGCGTGTTTGTGCGTGTGTGTGTGTGTCGAATGGACCCCTATGGGATGAATAAACCCATCCCTATAGAGCTGGAGAAGACGAACAAAACACAGCAAGCAAAAGAAAGGAGGGAAGACAGGAGAAGAGGGGAAAACAACTGGGATCCATTGAGGGGAAATTAATGGCCCATCTCATATTGTCAGCATTGTTGTTGTGTAAGAGGCTCTAGAGGGAGGAGAACCCTTTAAAATGATGTCTGTTGAGAAAAAGAGCACTAAAAATGAAGACAAGGCAAAGAGGGGGATGAAAGGCGAAGGCTGTAAATTTTCGACAGAGCTCTCAGTTCATTACAGGGTGATCAGAGACGAGGCAGGGCCAGACAAAGGGCCTCAGTGTTGTAAGCCAGCTACGTCAGTGTTACACCGGGGTCAGCTCTTTAACTCACGGGCAATGAATAACTGGGCTTTCAGCTGGGACAATGGCAGGCCAGCTTTCCCCAGCACCGGGTAGGACCTGCCTATTGTTGAGGAGTTGAACCGGGGAAGTCACCAATCTGTAGGAACGCTGAGAAGTTAAAAGACACGACGAATGAGTCGAGGAGCTGCAGAGATTTATGATGTGTGTGTGTGTGTGTGTGTGTGTGTGTGTGGGGGGGGGGGGGGGGGGGGGGGTATGGGTGTGTGCGCAAACCTGGAGGTCAAGAGTACTCCATCATCACCATGCTATTAAAGATTAAAGTGTGCGGTGCGTTTGGGGCCCACAAGAATTCGGTGGCCTCCGTGTGTCTGCGTCTCCGTCCGCTGTATGGTTTCTTTTACAGGTAGCAGCTCCAAATCTGGACTGAAACAATCGAAGAAAACCCCATAAAGGATTCCGCCCCCTCTGGGCCAGTAGCCACTTTCTAAGATGCAACCTCCTCACAGTATCACAGTCAAAAATCTGAGTACTCAGTCTGCTTCTCAGCCAAGTGAAGCAGCAGAGCCACATCCGATTAGTCAAACAGCATCATAGCAACATTGCAGTTTTGGCTAAGAGGGCTGCATTTGAATGAATGTGATCAAATGGCATGTTAGTTCTTCTTCAAACAGGTACTTATTTAAATGACAGCCATAACACATACAACAAGTCACTGTTGGTAGGCTGTTTGGTCAGATCTTTGAGGGACAGACAAACTCTGAACTTAAAGGGGTGCTCCACTTAGTCTTTTGACAAAAATGTATATTAGTTTTAGATACATTTTAGTCATTCAATTTTTTGTCATAGTTACGTTCCGTTTCCTTGTTCCCACACACAGTGTCCATGTCACTCTGCTCTGCAGTAATACAACTGACTGACACTATTAGTTCATTTGTCCGTCTTTAACATTAACATTATCGTTAAGTTTCGATTTGTTTATTGTTTAAAATCCATTTCGTCATAGTTCTCGTTTTCAGTGGTTACCTTTGTGGAGGTGCAATACTAAATCACTGGAGTGCCACTTTAAAGGTAACCTGTGGAGGCCTCGGGTAGTGCTATGGAGCAGTTTTTGTGCGGGTCCCCATTCTGTTTGTCTCAATCACACACACGAGGACTACACACATTCCTGCCTGTGGTTTCACACCATTCCACTGATCTACAGGTGGTGGTGACGCACCAAGATATGTAGCAATGTGCCCACAAAGGCAGGAAAGAAGAAGACTGCTTGCTAGTAAACACAAATGTAAACAATACAGGTTTCAAAATTTCCGACTTTGCAAGTGTTTCATGAGGAAGGAAAAGCATTCTTCGTGTTTGTTGGACCACAAAGATGTAAACAATGTGTTTTGGAGAGTAACAATGAATGTAAATATAACATGAAAACATCCACCAATTTTACATAAAAGTCTTTGAAAAATAAGCAAAATGACGAAGAACATGTGTGAAAAACCAAACAGTAAAAAAAGGAGCAATGGAGCACAAACAATGTTAGAATAGGTGAAAGACCAATATGTAAAATTAGGTTTTAAATGAAAATTGAAAAATGTCAGCCAAGTTGGGATGATTTACTGCTTGAAAGGCTAATCATTTTAGTGGTCTGATGCATCATTTCCCCCCAAATTTCAGTCATTTAGTCTAATAGATCTAAGTCTAATGGATGCTATTAGTGTAATTCTAAAAATGGCAGCAGTGAGTTGCACTATTCTCCTGAGTTCAGTTCAAATCTGATCTGTGGTATCAGAGAAACGATACAGAGCGCAGAGCCCCTGTTCCAGAGCGAATGTGAAACAGCGACTCAGGACCCAGGACATTAAGGTACAGTTAAGAGGAACAGCGCGGGAGCTCACATATAAAATGTACTGCAGATTTAACACTAAAATAGAATAGAATTTTTTTTTTAATTTGGCTTAAAATTATTCTGCAGTATAATTAATCAACTAGTGCAACATTTGATATCTTTTCCAGAAACGGGTTTGTGAACACCAGTAAAAAGTTGGCGCCATTAAGTGGGATGAACTAAATTAGCTGCCAGCTAGCGTCAATGCTACTAGAAAGTAAAATTATACATTCTCTAAAAGGGTGGACAGAAATACAACATACAGAAATAAGGCGCCCGTCAAAACCTGCCCATCCTTTTTTCCCTAGCAGCACAACTGTGTCGTCAGCTGGCGGCCAGCGGCTGCTTGTACTGTGAAGTAGCACGACAAATGAATGTGCACGCTCACTTCGTCTTGTAAAATACACCAAACAACGTCCACACATAATTCTGTTGCAAACCCCCACTTACCGGCAGTGCCCCCAAACAGTTCTTGTCTATACGTAAATCCCAAATGTCTGCTCAAGCCATAAAAGCTCATTTTGGTGGAACCTCTGTCAATGTCAAAGTATACTGTAATTGCTTATATTTTATTCATTATATACTGTACCTATATTTTTCTTATTGTTTCTCTTATGTTTTATGTAGTTTTAGGCAGCTTTTATTCTCTCAGATAAAACTGTCTATTCTGGCTGCTTGCTTCTGTTGAAAACTCATTCAAATATGTAAATGAACATAGCAGACCTGTCCCTGTTGAGCCCCCTTTTGAACCTGCACAGCAGAGTCACAGGCTCCCTCAGCTCCCATTATGTTCTCTGTGCTGATGGACACCTGCCTGCTGATGATTAACTGTCATTCACTTGATGATATTTACAGCACATTAGCAGCCAACTTCATCCCAAACACACACACACACACACACGCACACGTAGACTTCAATACATCAAATGAAAAAGGTCCTTTCATGCGTTCGTCCCTCCGATTGATTGACTGCACACTGCAGCATTACCTCTTAACACCTGACTTAATCCAGCATCTTAAACCCAGAGTCTTTAAATCTATTATTTTTTGCCAACAGCTGTGAGATCATTTAATTTGTTTCCTATGCAAATCAAATCATGTGTGGGATACCACCTGAAATCTGATGCCTGGAACATTTGACGGACGGGTGGGTGCACACACACAATTACCACACCCTCAGTGGCGGAGGAATAAAAAATGATTTCTTAAGCTGGCTATCACTCACAGTGAGTGCACGCACGCACACACACACACACACACACACACACACACACACACACACACACACACACACACACAGCAGCTGTCTGAGGCAGGCAGGGTCAAACGTTGGTTAATTAGTCCCGTCACCTGCTCGGGTCATCACACCTTCAGCTCTGCTTGGCTGAATAATAATCCTGCAATATTAACACTGTCACGTTGGCTGGGGTGTTGGAGTGAACCTGTTGTTGATACAATACGTTACATCCCGCTGTCTCGCCTCCCTGACACACACACACACACACACACACACTCTCCTCTGCTTCCCCAGCTGACTGAAGGGCCACCACAAACTGTCACTTTGCACTAATGACTGCTACAACGATGTGTGTGACAGGTCTCCTCTCCGTCTCTATCCTCGCAGCAGCAGCAGCATCACATGTGATTCCTCAACCTCACGCTTCCTATCTGTTGCTGCTCTCTGTAAATGATATCAAATGTGAGCCACAGCCGTAGTGGTCTGTCAAACCGAGGACCCGTTTTGAAATTGACTCTCTGAAATGTGTCTCATTAGCTCGAAAATTCCAGCAATGGGAGTTAATGATGTATTGAGAATATTCGCAGGTTGAGAAAAGGTAGATTTCGGCATCAAAGCGTGTGCCGGGAGGCTGTTTAGTGTTTGTTTCTTTAGTCCCTCTGCATGGAAAACAGGCAGGTGCTTCACGGACGCAGGGAAGAGCGGGAATGATTTCCCATCTGTCTGTTCCGTAGAGAGATAAGCGGACCGTCTTATCCGAGGTGGAGCGCATCTCCCTGCACTGGGAACCTTTTAATGGGGCGGAAAACCTGCCTTCCGCCCCTGAAAATCCACCTTGGAATTCCCATTTCCAGCAGCCTGTGACTACCTGTCTTTCCACAGCAGTTTTCCCATCGACCTCTGCTCTTTTTCACTGCATTCATTTGCCTATAGATGCAAAAAAATGTAATTTGTGTTAATATTTATATTGATGCAGACAAATATCATAACAAATCTATTCTGGAGATACTTAGATTGCTTACACACAGGCAGGTCTGCACACACACACACACACACACACACACACACACACAAGGGGATAGAGAGCTGGATAAACGCCAGCCAAGCCTCATTAGCTTCTTGCTGCTTTTCTGGAAAGACAGGCAGAGCGAGACAGGAGGGGGAAACAGAGAGGGGGGAGGTTAGATAAGCAGAGGGGAGTTGAAAGAGAGTGAGAGGAGGCAGAAGGAGAGGAAAACCAGGTTTATGAGGGGCGGCAGCGAGGCAGAGCCCAGCATGGTGACCTGTTGGATTAAGACTATTAGAAACCCATCTGGGGCTGCTTGACCACTTCACTGGCGGATCCTCCCCCAGCAGCCGCTCAGCTGACCCCCACTGACACAATACACCCCTGGGACACACAGACATATACACACACCTTCTCTGATGGAACAGATGAAATGCTTCATGTCAGTCCTGAAATGCTGCATGTGACTATCTATGACAGATGGAGAGGTGAGTCATAAATCAAATATGGCTCGATTTACTATTCCATGAACAGGGTGTTAATATACTAAACCCACAAAATCGTGTCATATAAACTCACCTTGGCCGCATTTGGACTTAAACACTGCTTTGCCTGATAGTCAGACTGAATTTCTGAATTCTGTTTTACTCACAAACACTGTAAAGAGGTTAAAATGACCTAAATGATTATTGTTTGCGTGTGAGATGTTGTATGGCAATTGAAGTTGATACTCCTGAAGCAGTTGAAGTGTCAGTTGAAATTGATGACCTGAAAGGGTATCAAATGTCTGGCACTGGCAGCAATTGAAAATTTAATTTGAAGTTGAAGCAACTTTAACCCATAAGAACCCATGGTGACACCAGTGTAACACACACTTCAAAGGCCCCAGAATCTTCCTTATACAGCTTTGTGCTTGATCTCAACTCATTAAGTCTCTAAGCGACATATACGTAACATCCTGGTGTGGTGGTCATGTCACAGTCATGTGACTGTGACAGGTCGGGACCTTTTCAAAATGGTGGTGTGACATGTAAACACAAGTGAAGGAAGCAACTCATTTCAAAAAGCCTGTATTTTGTTACTAAAGGTAAGTTAAAACCCATTTAACGATTCTAATGCTTTAATAGTGTGTCCTGTATACAGTCAACCTGTTTTGACCATATTTCTTGAACAAATTAATATAAAACAATAAAACAAGTAAATTTACCATAAACGCCCAACGTAACGTATATGTACCATCACAGATCTTTGACATTAAGGGGTAGTATAAAAAAAAAAACCCATCAGAAATGTCTTCAATGTGGTCCACCTGGTCTGTGGTGTATTCCCCATAATTGTCCTTTGAGGGGAAATGGGTCTGGGTTCTTATGGGTTAAGCAAGCTGAAAACAACTCCGGCTTTTGAGTCGGTATGTGTGAACGCTGAATACAGATGAACTGTCAGCTGAAGAAACTCAATATTTATCAACTAATTCCAAAGGAATTGTAAATTAGCAAATTGGTGAATTTGTTTGCAGGGGCAAAGTAAATTCACTCAACTCTACCTGACAGTCAGCAGGCTCGCTAGCTCGGGGAGCTGTTTTCCCCTTTTTAACTCTTTATTGACTGAAATTGTGTACAATCCTCAGAACAAAGTGTCAGGGGAAAGTAAACCGCTCAGAACAGAGAAAACAGAAAAACGCATGGAGAGCTAGCTAACTAACGCTAGCCCCGCCGGCTATCATCTTAGCGGTACGCCAGTTACAGTAGTTTAACAACTAGCCCTGTGAGTAGGCGCCCTCCGTCAACAAGCTTCTAGGACCACATATTTAGGCAGGAAGAGCATTTCTCGCAGAAGAATTTCGCTGTGCAACTATCCAGTGGGACCGGGCCTTAAGAGAACAAATCAGAGATTAGGGTGATATACTGGTCTGGAACCAGGCTAAAAATTGCTTCAGCTTTGTTTGTCCTGATTAATATGGCCACTTTCTGGACTGATTGGTTTTATTGTTAGATACGGAAAAGTATTTACTTAAAGATTCAATGGTATTCAATAAATCTGGTTTATTGCACCACCCTGTCACAAACTATTAGAGATAAAGACACTAAAATGTCAGTCTAGTGGGTGCATTGATTCAGAAATGAAGTGTTTAAATCGTCCAGATCTTTTAGTTGATCTGAGAAGATTTCTTTCAATATGGGCTCACAATTCCTCGCCATTTTTCTCTGTTTATCATTCTCTCTCTTCTCTGTCTCTCTCATCTCATTAGCCCATTTTGAGACGCTGACGGGTACCATCCCTTTCGGGAAACTTTTGTGGGTGGTTCCTTTGGTTTGAGTTCATCTTCGCCGGCTGTAATATATTTCCGCCGGCTTCAGTTTCCGAGTCGTGAAGAGCCTCGCTACATGAGATTATGAGCTGTGGGGCTCAACGCAGACAGACGAGCTCCCAGCTGAATCACTCCACATCAAACCCTTCAATCACTCACCATTTACTGGGCTAAGCACAGATGAGAGGGCTCCCCGCTGCTCCACACACTCTTGTGTACACACAAACCTGCCGCACAAATGCTCATGCACGAGAGAACAAAATTCGAGATGCAGAAATACACTTGGGCACGCAGACATGCACAGGCGAACACACACACACACACACACACACACACACACACACACACAATTAGATTGCATGCACTACACACACAAATGAGCAGCCTTTTAAATATGCACCACGTCTTTGAAAAAAAAATGCAAAAGAGAAATATTTATTAGGTTGATATCGCTGTTTCTGTGTGAAAGTATAGCCTGTATTACTGCAAGTGTGTGTGTGTGTGTGTGTGTGTGTGTGTGAGTGTGTGCGCGTCCCAATGGTGTCACCATAGGGACGAGGTGATTAGTGATATCTATCCAGCAAATCATGTGCAAGCACATCATTACCATACCTCCCTCTCCCCCCTCTCTCTCCCTCCTCTCCTCTCATCTCTGTCTCTCTCTGGGGTGCGTTCGCTCCCAGCGCTCCTTAAGTGTTTTAACGTGTTAATAATCATTAGGCACTGTGCAGTCAAGTGGGAGAGGAACGGGTGGTTGTGGTGGTGATGGGGTGGATTGGGGGGGGTGTAATGATTGACTGACCTCTGACCTGTGACCCCCGACTCCCATCTCCCCCCTCTGTGTTGAGTGGCTGTCCTCTCATCTTGGGGGTCCATCAGGGACCTATTAAGGGCTGTCTCACACTCCGCCACCTCACTTAACTCTGCCTTGTCAATATGCTACAGCATGTGTGTGAGGGACAGAGAGACAGAGAGTTTGTGTTTATATTCACCTCCCTGTCTAGGAAGCCAGTCTCTTCTCCCCCCTCTCTCCCCCCCTTTTTCTGTCGATCACACTTATTTTTCGCCTCATTTTTTCTCTCTCTCTCCCTCTCTCTCCCTGTATTTCTCTGTGGCTCTCCCTCTCTCTCTCTCCCTGCCTCCCTCCCTCCGTCCCTCTCGCTGCGTCTGTCTTTGGAGATGCTAATTCCTGGTCCAGGGAGACTAGATGAAACAGAGCTGAGTTTCTCTCATTAGCTGACACAGATGCCGAGGCGTGTGGACCTGAATAACAACACTCTGGCAGGCTGCTGCCTCCTCTTCCCTTCCACATGCTCTGTTGACGATCTCACATTCCAGCCATATTCCCCACAAAGCTCAGAGTGTGTGTGTGTCAGTCTGTTTGCTTATCTGTATTGCAAGTTTCCTTGAAAAGTTGCGTATGCTGTAATATCATTTTTAAAAGATGTGTGAGATTTCTTCGGGGAGTCTGACTCATTTTTTTAAAGCACCTTGTGTTACTATTTAACTTCAACAAGCATTTTTGTTTTGAGATATCAGCAGCACTCATGCAATATTTCACAGCAGTTGCACAGCCCAGGAATGGATTTCGGGGTGGGGTCCAAGGGAGGTTTATTATTTCAGAATAGGATTTAAAAAACAAACAAACTGGAAGCAGTTGATTTTTCTTAATTTGTATAATTTGGTATACCAAGCCTTATGGACAGCAAGAAAAACACCTGACAGTGCAGCAAACAAGCTCAAACACACACACAGATGTACACACAGATTAATAAAACACAACTGCATAACTCACGAAATTTCTCATTAAAAGTAGTTGCTGCCTTTTTTCATCCTGTGAAAATAACTACAGGACCTCCTGGGCCACCAAATATTAGGGTTTCAGTAACACTCTTCAGACTTTCCCTGTTCCCTGTCGTCTTTGTCCTTACCTCCAAGAACCGTTTCAAAATGTTAGCATCATATATCATATAGCATGATATTTCTTTCTTTGCTTGATCTCTAAATGCTTCTAAGGTATCTTTACAGTAGTTTGTTACATCAGTCCTGGGACCTGCTTCAGTTGTAACATTAGACTCCCTCTGCATCGATTTTCAGGTAGCGTTAGCATCCGTCTGCATCAGTTTACAGGTAGTGTTAGCAGCCAGCGGTGACGCACCTATCTGGATCACAGCACCTGTTGCGCAGCTTTTTCCACTTTTGTTATCTAAAGTTCCATCCTAGGTCAGGACAGATTTGGCAGTGTAAACAGTAAGAGGCCTTTCTTCCAGCACAAACAGAGAAAAGCTGGGTAATTGCATTTCCATCATGTTCATCCCGACGGTAAAGCCCGGGGACTTTCGACATCATCTTTATCATGAAATGCCATGGTGTCAGTTTTATGCCACCACACCAGCACTAACAACACCACTGCTGAGTGGAGGCTGCCAATTGTCGCAGGACTAGCCATGGTCTAATGTATTTACAAAACTTAATTAAGCAATTTACAAAAGCTATGTGTAGTATTGAGTCATTTTTTTTGTCTTGATTGAGGTTTCTACATTACAGCTTGTCCAAGCTTTAACCCAGCATTTTAAACAGATCCCATATATATGAATAAATGATATGTCGGTAATTCATTCTTGCATCAAGTCATTTCAGGATAAGTTTCCAGCAGTGTCAGTCTATAAAACCTGAAAGTGTCCCGTGTATTGTCCCACAGTGCTGTAAATGGTGTTTCTGTAACGAAAAGTGAGTAACTACTTAAAGTAAGCCTTTCGGAAATTACTTGAAAATATGACAACGATAATAATGATGTTAGACGTTGAATGACAGCACACAAATCATGGGAAGATTCAATTTAAAACAGTTATTGTCTTCAAAACTGCTCAACCACCCCAGTAAAGTACAGGGCATACAGAACTTAAAAAAACGTACAAGCTGTACTCCACATAGAAGACAGAACAAAGACGACTGGGAAACACAAACAGTGTGTAGAAGCGCTGCGACGGGCAGTAATCCAGTATTAAACCAGATCCACATGTTGGCCAGATGATGCTTTCTGGCGTTTGAGGGGTTTGGGGAGCTTCCCTGAGAGTCAGACATGACCTCACCGGCCAAAGCATGTCATCGTCACCATCATGTCCTACCTGATCTCCAACTCTGATAGTCACCTCTCCACGAAGGTCTCCCCTCTCACGCACACGCTGCTTTACATAATTCAACACTCATTTATGGAGGCCCAGCCCCTACCTCCCTGCATAATGGATCAAAGAATAATCTGGCTTCAGCTGCGAATTTAACTCTATTTTTCTATTTGCACACACACACACACACACACACACACAGAGGACTCTTTAACTGAGAGATTGGTCTGAAGTGACAGTAATGTAATATTAATAGCCAGGGGGGATGACAGTCTGTCCCCATTGTGTTGATAGCCGCAAGCTTGACAGAGCTTTGGTCACACATCCCACCGCTGTACATCTGCTAACACTGGTACAATAAGTCCTCTCTGTCTCTTTCAATCTCTCTCTCTCTCTCTCTCTCTCTCTCTCTCCTTCTGTTGCTGGCTCTCACATATTAAGATTCCGGGGGTCTTCTCTCTGCCCAAGAAATTTCAGAAAAATCGATGTTCACCCTTCTTCAGAATTACCTTATTGCACTGTAATTACCTCAGTCTCCCTCATACATGTTATGCTAGTTAAAACGATGTAAATAGGGTTTGACCGATCAGTTTGCCAAAATATCCCACCAATATTAACCTTTGATTAAATATTGGATACTGGATAGATTAAAAAAGGTCTGGTGATATTCTATATTTGTTTACTGTCAACAAATCCCATGGAAAGATCAAAACTATAAATGTTTTATGACCTAATCAAAAGTATTTTCTGTTCTCGCTGTGCTCTATAGCTCCAATATTGTCCAAAAACTAGAAACAGGGATGTGTTTTTATTATTCTATTCTTATTATTAAGCTGTGTTGCCAATCCCATGCCTGTATTAAGAACACACAACACACATTGTTGCACTGGGTGACATGTTCCTTACCTCCTGCTTCTATAAATACTCACTAAAGCACCAAATGTGTATTAATCTGCCACTGAAAATAGTCCCCAGCAAATACATTATTTACTCTTGTTTGAGTAACGTTTGTTAAAAACTACAGTGCCCAGCTGTTTTAAAAATTGTTAAGCCCTCTTTTCTTCTTTTTTTATATGAAACTATATATATATCTGAACGCCTTCAATAAAAGCCAGTGAGTACTGAGAGGCAGACTAACACATTGTTGGTTGTGGTCTTTATTTAGGATTTGTTGACAATAACATAAATGAAGTAGATTAGGTCACTCAAGTTTATATTTCGGAATGAAAACGGTCCAATAAAAATACGGACGTTTCTGGATATTTTGTCTCTGATTCAGTCTCCAGAAACCTTTACACTTTACCTGAAACTTTTTCAATGGAGAATACAGCGTGATCAGCTGACTCCTAACGTCCAATCATCAGCAGGTGTACACCGCAGCCTTTATAACCTGACACTTACTCTCTAACTCTACTGATGCACTTTGCTAACATCGTTTGGTGCAGCAGCTCCTTCCACTACTTTAGCCTCCACCCTATGTGCTAATATTTTGGTATTGTTGATTTCATCAGGATTTAATCTTTATGTTTGTGTTCATTAAGGGGGGGGGATTAGTTATTTGAAAGCTCCCTCAAAGCGCAGAGCCTTTTCTGTAATAGACATGTAAATGTCTGTGACTGAAGTGGAAAACAAACTCATTCAAATGGTGTCAGTGGTTCAAGTGTTACATGCTGCCCTAAATTTTGTTTTCATGCTGAAACACTGAATAATTGTATTTTTCACTCCAAAAACTTTTACAAATTGTGAATACAATTAAATTGATTTGATATACACATTGAGATATAATGAAGCTGTTATTATCATCTGATAGTTTAAGCGCTGTAACAGGACAGTGTACATAGAGTAACTGCAAAGTTTAAGCTGAACATACTGTGAAAGCAGTTTCCCCCACAGATGAAATGATGTGTCCAGGGTTCTTGGCCCTCAGCTATTCAGCGCACAGCCCTGATGTGCGTGGCCACAGCGTCCTGGCCTGAAGGATAAAGGCTCTTTTCCTTCAGAGGACTGAGAGAGAGAGAGAGAGAGAGAGAGAGGAAGGAAAGACTGCAGCGCTTTGACTTAGCAGTTCTGTGCCTGGGACAGAAGGGAGAGGGAGAAAGATGGAGTCCGTCCTGCTTCAATCAGACGAGTACAAGTCAAAATCCCCATCTGAGACACAGATGCAGACGAGTGGAGATGGAGGGAAGGGGGGTAGGCATGGGGGGAGGGGGGGTGAAGAGAGGACAAGGAGAAGAGAGGGAGAGCAGCAGGGGAAGTCATTATCACTTCCCAACCTCACTCGCCGTCTAATGTATTCAAGGGGAAACAGTTAGATTTGGTCCCTTTGGCAGCCGACCGTAAACAAATCGATTTGAATGGAAGAGATATAAAGAGCTGTTTATAGTGCCCCCGCACTTCTGAGCGTGTGTGTGCGTGTGTATTGTGAATATACATTTGTGTGACATAGTATGGAAATGCCATTATGCACGCTCACTGTTCGGCTTTAGCTTCTGCTGCAGCTTTGAACTGTATATTTCATGAAGAATAACTGATGCAGCACCTACATTCCCGCCCGTGTGTGTGTGTGTGTGTGTGTGTGTGTGTGTGTGTGTGTCTGCAAATTTGTGCACAGCCCCATGTGTTTTTTCTTCTTCTACGTGTTTTTTTTTCTACAGCACCAGTGGTGGTCTGCTGTCTGCTGTGGCCTCTTGTTTGAGCTGCAGCGAGCCAGCGTCTGGTTTAATCGAGAGTTCGAAGAGTCCCTGCTCTGCTCCCAGATCCGGACTGAGGGGGATTATTGTAATGACTTAAGGGGACGTTTGTGTGTGTGTGTGTGTGTGTGTGTGTGTGTGTGGGCAGGGGTGTTGTCCCTTGTTGAGTGAAGGTTCAACAGCCTCAAACCCGCTCAGGTAGAAGGGGCTTTACCGGTCAAACATCCGCACAGGGCGCCGCTTGTCCCGATTTGATTTCGGACATATTTGGGGATCCATCAGAAAACTGATGAAAGGAAAATATAGAGCTAATCCTTGTTAAAATTGAGGGTCTGGTGCAGTACACACACACCCACAGGCATGCAGGCGTACACACACACACACATATACATATACAGACACACACCCTGTAGGACATGTGTAACCTAAGTCTGTGTTGATTCCTTTCCTGGTGAGGCCTGGAGGAGTCTAGGAGAGGTTAAAGAAACACTGCGCAGTGTGAAAACACTCGTGAGGTGTGCGGCCTGAAATCTGACACGTACACACACACACACACACACACACACACACACACAAGGCTTTGATTAATTGCGTCTGCCTGTGTTTGCCAGTGAAACAGTATTCATTCAGGTTAGGGACCCTCTCTTAATAAAAGGTCAGTGGATAAACAGCTCGGTGAGGCAGCCATTTTGGGGCTTAATCCTCGGGTTGGCCTCGGTTACCTCTGAGACGCTGGGGTTCAGAGGTGAGGGTTATGAACTACTACAAGAGAAACACAAAATGGCTGCACACATTAACTGACTAATGAACAGAGCGGATTTGGGACTCAGTCAAGTCTCTGCAGCCGTTTTCAAACTGGGATTTAGGGATAAGAAGTGAGAGGTCACTGAGGCGGGTTCAGGAAGATGAGGATTCATTTTAATTCATTAAAATTGTATAGATTTAAAACAGTCCCAAAAGGAAATGAATAATTTCTGACTCACTAAATCATCTACAACAAAATAAAGGGGAAAAATAGTCAAATCAAATTGGGATCTGTAGTTTAAAGGTTGAGGCTTTTCTTAATGTCGACCAATTCCATGAAAAGACCCAAAATCAACAATGGATTTATATTAGAGAAGAAACAAGACTTGTCTATAAAGTCTGATATATCTTATTCCTCTGTGCCATTGAGCCCCACTGTTGTTAAAAACACTATTAAAAACACTCAATGAGCCCGTCTCACAAACACTGTCCTGCTGCCATAAATACCCAATATGCGTATTCATCCACAGGTGAAAATGGTTCCAAACATTTGCGCCATTTACTCCCATTTGAGATTACAGTGCCCAGCTGAACAAAATGTCTTAGTCTATTTTAAAAATGAAATGATATACCTGTGATTTGTTTTTAAAGATTTACGTCTTCAGTAGGAACCACAGGGCTTAGGGCCACGGAGAAGTCGGAAAGTACTGAGAGACTAACACATTGTTGGTTCAGATCTTTTGATGGGATTTATTAACAATAAGAAAAAAAATACAGAATAGCTAAAGCCTCATTCTTTAATATTTGTTTGTTTTGGGTTATTGACAATTTTAAAAATATACATTTGAGAACCCCTGCTGTTCGGTAATGATTTTCATGAAACAGTATTTTACTGCTGCTCATTACAAGAAAATGTGAAGTGTATTTTCAGTAGTGACGTGTTGTTTTCTGCATAGAAAAAGCCTTCATTTAGATTCAACTGTGCTTATGGAGCTATAACAGCTACTGTATGTGATGTGATATGATGACGGCAAAGCTAATAATGGCCCCTCAGCTGCAGCCACTCCAGCAGGTGTGTATGTGTGACCTGCTCCTAGTGTCTCTCTCAGTCCTGCCCTCACACACACACACACACACACACACACACACACACACACACACACACACACACCCCAGGACGGCTGACGCAAATGTTACTCCTCAATTATTCAACTGCTTTAAATGGCAATCTGCACGAAGGCAGCGCTGGAGGAGGAAAAAGCACAGCCACTGGAGTTCGACACTGTATACATCACATAGAAATACATGCATATACTGTACAAACTGTATTTAGACATTTTTATAATTTGACCATGGGATCAAACAATCAAAGCTCAGCAATAAACAACATGCAGCAGCACATATTTAAACAGCGACAATAACACTGATGTGCTGTGTCATTAGACTGTCACTCTGAGATTTAAGGAAGCATATTGAACACATTTAGGAAGACACCGGCATCAGCAGATTTCCTGTGTGGACAGCAGTCGTCGCCGGGCGCCTCCACTCTCACATGTTACTGATTCAGAAAGCAATAGGAGAGCGTTTCATATTCCCACCGTATGCATTCTTTTGTTCAACGCCACATGTTTATTTAGGATGATAAACAATCAAACCCCGGCGACGCTGAGGCATCAACAGATGAATAGTGATGAGGTCAGGGTAAATATTAGTGATGTGCTGATAGCAGAGATGATAAGTGGTGAGAATGCACACACACACTTTCACTCGGAGCTCTGTAGCTTGGATCGCTTTGTGGCTCCGCTGTAGGCCAGCACCGCTTGGAAACTGTGGCGACAGTGTCAGCAATGTTTTTGGATCGCTGAAATATTGAGTTTTGAGCAGTGAAATGTTGGCGTCTGAATGTGCTTCATTAATGTTTTCATTCCCAGATTTTTTCATCAGTTCAGTGATTTTGAGGGGAAAAAACATCAATAAATGCTGTTGACTTCATTAAAATGCATCTGTGATCATCTTCCAGTGACAGCATCACTTCATATCATTCACTTTCATTTACTGTTTTTGCCAAAAACCTATTATCAATTTCTCACCTTTGTATTAAGAAAAGACTGAGAGCCACTGCCATGAAGAATTTGTAGCAGTTTGTACAAAAGATATAATTTATAAGAGGTTTAAAAAAAAGCCTTTATAAATAGTTAAAATATTATTTATTAATGCTTTATGGATTGGTAATAAGCCATAAACAAAAAAAAGCCAAAGTGACTTTTAACAACCTGGCAACCCAAAAGCTTTTCTCACAAATGATGTGTTACTGATATATAAAAAGAAAAGCTGCAGTGGCATTAAAGCATTAAAGAGTAAGACTGTAGTTATTTAACATTTTTGCTATTGTCAGCAAATCCCATGAAAAGACCACAAACAACTATGCTTTCTGACTAAAAAGGGTAAAGTTAACTGTGGGTAATTTTCAAATAAAATAACACTAATTCATTTCCTTAAAAACCTGGGCACCGTAGTTTCTGGCAGACGTTACTAAAACTGGAGTTAAAAGTGCATTTTGTGGGGTCTACTTTCAATTGTGGATTAATACACGTGTGATGCTCTACTGAGTATTTACACACCAGCATGTGTATGTGCGAGTGTTTCAAAATAAACAATGGTGGCCATATGTTTGGCAATGAAGGGACATGTCACCCAGTGCAACAGTGTGGCTCGCTGGTGTGCTTTTAATTTAGTTTTTGGGCAACAACGGAGCTCAGTGGCAGAGAGGAAAGAGCTTTACCAGGCAATACATGTAATAATAATAATTCACAATAAGAAAAATATAGAATAGCATCAGACTTACCATTTACTAAATGATTTAATAAAACATGAAGTATGCCTTATTAGAAAGCGGTAGCAAAAGATCCAATGACAGTGCATCATGCTGTATGTGGTGCGGCACTGAAACCTCGCATGATGAGAGGATTTTAGAGAGTGGAGATCCAGGTCTGCTGTGGTAAAGGTGAAAGGTTGCAGTCAGGGTGGGTGCTGCTGCACCTGGTTAACTGGCCTACCGTCCCTCTCTTTGTATTTAATGCAGCGGTGATGGGATAATCCTGCCACTTCTACACGATAAAGATGTCTGTATCCTCTGGCCCTTATCACACACACACACATACATGCAGGGACATCTAAGGCACAGCCTGTGTGTTTGAGGTACCAATCTCATAGGAGCAGCTGTAGCCTACAGCCTATATGGAGATGGCGGGGACCCAGTCACCCTGACCTCGTCACCCCGCACACACTGCACAGTTCCTGCAGAACAAGAGGCGAAGGCTGGGGGAGGGCTGCAGTTCACTGGAGCTACTTCAAACAGCTCACTATAGAGACTTAGAGAGCATTATCTGATCTAGGTGTCTGCACACAGAGATGGTGAAACAGCTCTGTCCACCGCTGAGGAGGAGGTGAGAGTAAAATAGATGGTTGTTGATGGCTGTGGAGCTCATTTAATGTGCAAAATGCAGGCCTCTGCGACATGCTTCGTTTTCACATTTTTAAATATCAAACCAAACCAAAATATATCAATATATATGAAATGTATTCAGACCATTTAAAGACAAATTAAAGGAATACGATGATTTATGTTATTTCTATAATCTATCTTGCAGCGATCTGTTTGGTCAGTGTTTGTGTTTTTCAAAAAAAAGACCACATTTCCCATAAACCCTCTAATTTACTGTAGAACAGAAGATGCATCAGCTCGTGCCACCTCCTCCTCTGTAGCATTTGTTTTCGCACGGGCTTAACTGAAGAGAAGACTTTGTAAGCAGTTTTTTCAATTTTCACTCTTTCCATCGTCTGCTGCTGAGAGAAACTGAACATTTTAGTCACATTTTGCACACAAAGCGCAGCACCATCTTCCCAGTAATGTTTAAAAGTAAAAAGTTTATGTTTTGCTTTTTTGTTTTTGTTTTGAAGACTTTGACACACAAATTGACACTTTTTAATGTCTCACATAGAGGCTACTAGTCTTCTTGGCAATGTTTGTTTTTTTCATAGTCATAAAGAAGATGTCTCAAAATAGCACTGTAATGAATTCTTGCTCAACATTACATGTAGCAGCTGCAAATAACCCTAAAGACTGATTTCTGTTCCTCAAAATGAAGACCACATATCCCGTAAATCCTTTTTTTTTACTGTCATATAGACGATGGCTTTTTTGCTCCTTCCACTAAACAGAAGAGAAAAAAAAAGCTACATCTTCCTAATCTGTAGTAATATTAATGAAAAGTACTTTTAAAAAGTATTTTCTTTTGTTTTGCAGATTTTGCCACAAATGCCACAATATCAGATCTCAAATAAAGGCTACCCTTCTCTCTTATTATTTTATTGTTATTATTGTTATGATAAACAATAATAATAATAAATACATTTTTTAACACAATATGACAAGTACAAGCTGTAGGTAACCCTGCTTGTGTTGTTGCACGTATAAATATGCATTTTGAAATTGATCAGAAAGACCAAATTTCACCGCAATTATCAGCATCATTTATTAGTTATACCCATAAATAAAAGACAGTAAATTAAATCCACCATTGTCGCAATGAGACTGTATTCAGTCGGTACCCAATAATGCAATGAGAAGTTGCTCTGGCGCCCCAGTGATCAGTTCAGATTTCAGCTGATTGTTCGTGTGTCCTGTTGCGGGGATGTGGTGGGGAGAAGCTGATGTTAGCAGCAGGTGCTGGGTAGAGCTGAGCAGAGCTCCAGCTAGTTTGTATCACAGCAGAGCGGTGACTGTTGATTATAAGGCTCTGCAGTAGGGATGCTCATTAATCACCTCGCTACTGATAATCTCATTTAGTGCCGCCAAATTACCTCAGGCTATCGCATGTGTGCGTGTCTTGTGTGTGTGTGTGTGTGTGTGTGTGAGTGTGTAAACATTCACCCCTAATTATGGCCCATTACTCGCAGTCAACCTCCCATACTCGTCTCTCCCTCTCTTACTCTCGTTCTCACCATCAGCACATCCACGTGCAAACATGTACCCACACACACACACACACACACACACACACACACACACACACACAATGTTATTGATCTACAGATAATAGTCTGCCTCCACAGTTGAGGAGGATGCTTGAGGTTTAATGACTCTATAATTACTAACATAAACAGCAGTGGAAGTCAGTCCCTGGGTGTCACGCAGATGTTCTCAGATGTTGGTATCTGCTGCCACCTACCTGTCAGAGTGAAAAGTGACTGAATGAAGAGGTCATTGTCTCCTACAGCCTGCAGAGGGCGATACTTAGATCCTTTATTTAAGTAAAAGTAATGTAGAAATACTCTGTTAGTACTAAAAGTAAGTGTAGTCAGCATGCAGAATTGCCCCTTTGCATTATATTTTTGTATTATTATTATTGATTAATTTGATTGCAGCATTTTTGATGTTGTAGCATATCAAGGCGGAGCTCATTTTAACTGCTTTATATACTGTTTGGCAGTTTAATCTGCTGTCAATAGCTGTCAAATAGTTGTAGCAGGACTGAAGAGTACTATGTTTCCCACTGAAAAGTAGCATAAAATAGTAACACTCAAGTAAAGAGTACTTAGTTACTTCTCATCACTGAAATGTGGTTTGCAGGAAATACAATTGAATTTCTGTGCAACTTCATTCTGGACCTGACAATGCTGCTAAAATGTACCTGCAGCCTAATGTCTTCACAATTATTCAGCCGAGTAGATTAATTACACACACACACACACACACACACACACACACACACAATCTCTCTTGATTTATGTATTTGAGGTTCAATTTTTTTTGGACAATTTTTCCGTTCATTTGTCAAATTATTCTGTTAAAATAACTCAGTTTTAAATGGTTTGCATCCACAGCGTATCTCTTGTTTGAGTGCAAGGAAATATCCGTCATAATTTCCTTTAACGTCTTCTTTTGACCACTTGTTGTGGTCCTGATTGTTTATTGGAGCGAATCCTCCAACCTGCCTATAGTGCCATATGCATGTGGCATTTCCTTTTATATTTACTTTTAGGTGTTATTTTATTTCAGTGCCCAATTAACTTATGTTTCTAGGTTTCTTTTAAGGTGAGAAGTTTGAGTTTATTCTACACAGATTTTGTATTTCCTTTTTTTTTTTTTCATTTTCTATCTTTATAATGTGCAAAGGTACATGAAATTCTAAATGTCCTGGGTCACAGTCGTATAGTCACGCTCCTTTTCAATTCCCCGACCAACCTCAAATCTCACCTTCATTATAATTCTCATTCAGTGTCATCCACGTCTGCTGAATATCATTACCGACTTCAAAGCAGGAGACAGAGGAGGACTTTAATCAGAAAGTTCCAGCGATAGTGAGGCTCTATAACCCCGAGGTAGTTTAGTGCAGCCGATTCCAGCCAAATGAATATGGAGATGAAGTCCTGTACATGTGGGAAGACTTGTGATAAGTGGAGGATGAAGGTGTAATAGAGCTGGGAAAGTGAGCTTAGTGCTGACGTGTCTGAGTTTGTGTTGCGCTTCATCAGTTATACTTGCGTGGACAGGAGTTGTAGTTTAGAGTTCAAGAGGAGGAACGAGGGCTAGATTCTTGTTAAGAAATACTAAGAGCACAAGAATAAAACTGGATTCTTCACATCAAAATCGTCTCCTCTCCTCTACAGTGTGTGCAAGCTGCTGAATGTGACCACCGGGGGGCAATCATGTTACACCCAGTAAGTTTTCATTTTCAAGGCCAGAGAAGGACTTATAGAGAATACTTTGTGCTTTTTTTTTCAATAGATGGCAAAATGATTAGACTTCTTAATTAAGGGCATTCAAGCCAAGTGTGTAGGTGGCTTGAGAGAGGAAACACATCCAACATGAGTGTTCTCACCAGTGCTGCGCATCTCATTAGCTGAAGAGCAGCATTCAAAATCAAGGTGCTTTGACATTTAATAAAATGCATCATCTGATCAGATAAAAAACACACTCTAATAAGGAGTCTTCTGTTAGTTGCAGGGGATGGTTGGTTCAAGGCCAGCAGAGTTTTGGGAGTTCTACATGGAGGACATGGAGGGGTTGGGGGGGGGGGGGGGGGGGGGTGAAGAGACATGAAAGCTGGAGGGAAGGAGAAAGAGGCCGAGACAGAGTGATAGGGTGACAAGTTGTCCTTGCATGGTGAACCGTGTCTACAGCGTGCGTCCGTCCCCCTGGCAACTCAAACACAGACCTGACAAAAATGCAACAGGGCATCATCCTCCCTCCCCTATCTCAGCTCCTCTTGCACGCCACCCCGCTCCCCCCTCCTTATCTATTTTTCACGCTTTACTCTCCGAACACGCACTTGCCCTCCTTCCTCCTTCATCAGCCAGTTAAAACCCCCCACCACTCTCTCGCTCGCTCTCTCAGAGTCCGGGAACGCTGCAGCTCTTCTCATCCCTGTTTTCCTCTCACCCTCCTCTTGAGGAAATGTGACCCCCGGGGGCTTCATGAATGATCTCATTTCTGCTATGCAAACAACATCATGTACACGGAGGCACAGAAGCCACTTTTGAAAGAGACCACCTCTCTACGTGTGTGCATACAAGTGTGTGTCTGTATAATGGAGTGACAAATTGGCTATTTTGTTCTAATAATAACATATCGCAACGATTTTCCACACCCATCTGATTGATTACCATGCCAACATTGGCCTGGCATCCACGTAGCTTCCTTTGGCTGGCTGAAAATCACATGCGACACGATGATGCTTCACTTGGTTAACCTTTATTTAACCAGAAACAAAGTACAAACGCAACAAGGGATATGCAGAAATCAATCTCAACGTAAGTAAGCTTGAATAAAGACGTTGACTTTAATCGTGAAGGTGTTGAAAGCACTGCACTGCACTGCTTCATTAAAAACATTTAGCAAAGACTCACACAGAGCGGAAGACTGCTGCTGCAGCGCTCTTGCTGGGTCGAGACTTTCAAGCATGTTGCACTTTTCACCACACCCCAATCAGTGATGTCACAGCGGGCGCTTTCCATCACCCGTCAAAGGCAAAACACCTGCTGTGACATCACTGATTGGAGTGAGGCCAGAGGCACAAAATGCTCTAAAGTTTCAAGCCATAGAAAGCAGTTTTACACGACATGTGTTTAAGTGTTGATTTACCCTTTAAAGTTGTACTAATCAATATTTTTATATGTAACATTGTATTTATGTAAAAGGTGTAGCTCATAGTGACAAACCCACTGAGAATTATCATATTCCCCTCAGCTCCACGGAGCATTTTAGCATCTTTGAGCTCGTTGTTTTGGTTTTACTGTGCGCAACTTTACTGTTTTGTTTCCCTCTAGCGACTAGCTGGTAAACATAGCTGAGCATCTAGCAAGCTAACGGCCGAGATATGTTTCTTAGGAGTCGTGAGAACAGAGCTAAAAGGAAAGTAAACATTGTAGATTTGTCGGATCGCCACAAACCCACTAATATTGCGCCATGTCTGCTGGATGTGTTTATAGCCAATGCTTGCTAACATGTTAGCCATATCAACTTTGTGAAAAAAAAGAATACAGCTTTAATTGTATGTTAAATCACAATCTGAGAGCATGTTTCCTTCTTTTCCATCCGCAAACTAACTCAGCAGACAAAGGTGACTGCACTGCGTAGAAGTGTTTAACTGATGTCATTGAGGAAGTATTTTTAGCCAGCTTGCCTGCTCCACAGCAGTACATGAATATAAAATGCTCTAATTATCTTTGCGGACATCGATTCTAGCCGTACAAATTGCCATCATTTCCTTTGGCGGCGTTGCTAATGCAGCTAATCTGTTATGATACGGGAACGGCAGAAGTGGAATGAGAGGGCAATAAAGAGTGCGTGTCTGAATTAGCCCTTTATTTTTGTCAGGTACGTTTGCTTGAGATAATGTTTTCACGCTACAGTATCCGGTGGGTGAGAGCCCCCTGGATGGGTGCACACCTAATGGGATACCGGAAACCCGCTTCATCCGGCGGCTTTACCGCCTAGTGGCTGTGTGACTCTTGTGCCCTTGTGCTCACTGGGAATAAATTGCCCTGCAATGTATTGTGGTCCACAGAGAGCCGAGTAACATTCATTATGTACTCGCCGCAGGGTAAGTCATCAAGGTTGGAGGACCAAGGCTCAGGTTTGAAGCAAGAACTGTGCAATAAGAGTTTTTCATGCACAGCGGAGGAAGAGTCCACCCTTTCTCACCCTGCGTCCAGGCCTCCCTTCTACCCTCTCTTCAAGTCTTTATCTTCTCTTCTCCACTGCCCTCTTTCATCTTCACTTCCACGCCGCCGCCGACTCCTCCTCCCACCTCCGCCTGCTCCTCTTTTTCTCCTTCCCCTCCCACCCCCGCTCTCCTCCTTTGGTTTCTCTTCCCAGACAGACCAGAGACAGACAGAGAGAGAGAGAGAGAGAGATCCCCCAGACACATTAGATCAATGGCGATGATAGGAGCCTCCGAGAGCCAGGAAAGGAAATTACACGGCTGTGCTCACTGCCAGCAGATTTCTTATTTCCAAAAGCCTCTCATTGCAGCCTCTCATCTTGATTTCTAGAGCTCTGATAAGTTCCACTGAGGCCGACTTAAAAGGAGAGCCTGGCTGCCAACGTGATGGCGTCTGTCTCTTATTCTCTCCTCTGCTTTGTGTGAACAATATCCACTTAATAAAGCCTTTACTGCTGTCCTCAGCTGACTATTATGAAGCATGAAGTCATTGTGCTGTGAAGCAGCCATGATAACGTTTGCAGTGGTTGGGACAGCATTAGTTTTGTGCAGAAGCAAAACCTACTGTCCCCACCATGCCCTTGCGTGACCTCCGGACAGGATGCGTGTATATGTGTCGGGGAGTGGTGTGTGAGAGGGGGGCGGGTAGGCATTCAAGTGCTGGATGAGTGACAGAAGAGAGCATCTGTCATAGAAACACACTAGCAGACAACTCATACATTATTCACTAAATGGAGGCATAATACAGGCAGGAGGCGTGTGCATACACACTCGTATGTGTGTGTGTGTCTGTGTGTGCTCGCCAGGTCACGCTTGTGTTTTTCATGACTCGTGTTCGAGTGAAAGGTGAGCTAGAGAGCAATGAATGGGGGGACATAATTGACACGAAAACAAAAGAGGAACAACCAGCGGTCCTAACAAGAGGACTACCTAATGCCAAGACCCTCGTGAAAAGTAAATGTTGTTTTTCATAAAAGCATATTTACAACTTAATTTGCATCTACTATGTACATGTATTAGGGCTTTTACAAATTCCATTTACTATTCGAACAAAAAAAATTTAATATTCAACTTGTAATGATGTGCTTAACAACAGGCCGATCCATGTAAATCTGCAACGGGACATTTATGAAATGCACTGACCGTCTGACTCATGCACGCCCTGCTAGGCTGTTGTTGTTTTCTTTACTAACATAAAGTAGAGAAAGCTAGACGCATTGAGCGGATGATTATGACGCAAAACCGTCTGTAAAGTAAAGTGAGGAAGCATTTTTAACGCCTGAGCTGTAGAATATAAAGGTTGTCGATAAAAGTAAGGCTGTTAGCATCAGTTTTACAACGTAGTTTAGTATTACCCACATGGGTTGAGTTCTAATTAATTTGTGCGAATTATGTGTTAATTCAAATTCTTTCAAACTTCAATTTTTCTTGCAACAGCCCTAACATGTATGAATGTTAATGTTGGAAAAACAAGCTAATTGTTAGCAGTTTTTAATGTGGGTCCAGTTAAGCTTTGACTTTCGTCTCAAAATGTATATTTCACCATCTTAGTGATGTATTTACAGTTATGAGAGTCTGAATTGGTTCACATCTAAGAAGAAAATCTTCTCAGCATGCAAAATGGAGCTCCATGTAACTGACCAGTAGTCTGGAGGAAAAAAACACAGATCTATTAGAATTTGTACTCTGTGAGATTATGTGTTTCCGGTTTTACTCTTCTTGTAGAAGCAGTATAGGACTAACTGGAAGTCAGTGCATTTTGATGCTCACAGGTGTGGACGGGTGACGCGTCCATGCCGTCTTTAACCCTCTGTCCGTTCCCTTTCTTCTTTTCCCCAGAGACAGGCCCCGTAGCCCCTTCCTCAGCATTCCTCAGACATCGTGCGGGGGGTCGTGGTGACATTGTCGCACCGACCCTTGACCCCATCCTGTCACTAAATACATCTCCCCTTCTTCAATCCAGCAGAGCTGTTGGCTCGCTTTTTCTTCCCCTGATTCCATCCCCCACTTCCCTTCATTTCAGCCTTCGACTAGTTACGGCCTCCGAAGTCCCACTTTCTGGCTGTCCAGTTAGACCTTTTCATCGGTTTGATTAAATCTGTTTTTTATTTCATTGGAAAATGTATCATTAAACTGTATTATCTCAAAGTTCAGTTCAACTTTTCAACTGACATAATTAAGTATAATTTCTTAGTGTGAATAGATAGATGTGCAAATATGACAGTGTGACAATAACAATTGATACATTGTGCACATAGAGACATAAAATCTGTATTCCCACTGATCAATACTCCCATTATTTTTCTTCATTGTGGATGTTTCTCCAGTCTGAATTTGCAAGTGGAGCTCACTTTTATCCTATTGTGCCTCCACAGTACATTGAAGTTTTACATTTCAAAATGATTACACATACCATTTAAACTAAAACTGAGACGGCTGACATTCAGACACAACTACATTCAGCTGCTACCGCTGTCACACCTCAGTCCGTCTTCACCTGTGTTGCTTACGGACAGAAGACGGCATCCGATTTTCTGCTTGAAATCTATTTGCACACATTTGTAGATACTCACACATAAAGTTGCCTTTACATGGAACAATTTGAGTTGTCCCGTATGTAATAAATCTACCAATTCAGTGTTTAGAAAAATGATCTCTGTGAATTATCTGCAGCTGCTGTCTGTGTCCGTGTGGACGCCTACAACTGATTTCCATTGATAGAAACGAGGGGTGGACAGGAGTTCCCAGCTGTCTCCATCTTCTGCTAGAAATACTGTAGCACTGTCTGTGAATATATGGTTGGCCAGCTTTCATTTGATATTTTTAATGTTGGATATTTCTTTAACTTGTAATTATAGACACTGTCACCAATACACAGATAACAATGTAAAAATCCAATACAGATGACAAATCTATAAATCTTTGGCTGACTGTGGAGACACCAAATTGATTTCAGTTCGGTTGATGGCATTAAAAATTGATTCATTAGCTTCAATACAATTTCTAAGATACCGATTATCAACTGATTATCTTTCATTAGGTTAGCAGGTTCGTGGAGTGCCTCCCATGTGTTTAAAATAATTGTGTTTTCTGGGGGGGGGGGTTGCCACTAGTAATCAAATGATCTGTTACTATTGGGTTTCATAATCAATTCTTGCCAGTCCATTACACCAGTGATATGTACGATGTGAGTGGAGAGGAAGCCTGTGTCAAACTGGGATGAGTGAAAACATAACAGGGATTTCCATTTAAAAAAAAAAAAAAAGCTTCCATATTCCCTGATGTCATTTTGGTGCGGGCTAAGCCAGTGTCATTCGGTGGGGGCTAAGCTGTTAATTGAATTTGATGGCGCATCTGCTGCCTTATGAAATGACATGAGACGCCACGGCCTATTGCCTCGTGGCCTCGTACTCTATCAGTGCTCCGTCTCATTTGACCTCCTCTCTATTCTTTCTATATATCTATCACTCTGTCAAGATATGGAAACATATAGTATGATGGATTACAGAGCAGACAAACCAGTTTGACCCAGGTATGAACTGTGGGTCATTTACAGCTGGTTATAGAAGGGATGAAATGTAAAACACCCGCTGGCACTCTCGGCTAACAGTGACCAGTGACAGTGAACAGCTGGTTGCATTTCCAAATGTACAGAGACATGGGCTGTGTCAGAAGCCATTCACTCGCTCACTATTCACTGCATAGGGAATTATGTAGCATATTCTTTAATGGTAGCCCACACTACATTAACTGTGGACCGCATTGTGGGATAATTTGAGTACAATATACAGGGTGCAATAATGCTCACATTACTTTAGACATTCAGACAACACGACAAAATGGTGAACACAGTGGACTAGTGAATAGTGAGCCATACTTAAATGTGTGTTTAGTGTTTAGGTAATGTGGCTTGTTAGCAAACCATATCTGGTCAGCTGCCATCACTGTCCTGCTGGCGCATCTTAAATTGTACACAAGCTAATGCATCAAGTTGAGGCTGCATTAAGCTTATGTTTGCTAACAAATGTAAAAACTACAGAATACAACACATCAATTTCTAATCTATCAAGCTATTATTATTTCTAATCTATCAAGCTATTATTATTTCTAATCTATCAAGCTATTATTATTTCTAATCTATCAAGCTATTATTATTTATAATCTATCACGCTATTATTTGCAGTTCTTGCCTTTACATGATGCTGGCAGCCTTGACTGTGATGAAGAATCAATGCACAGATTACAGAAAATGCGGGTCATTATTTCTGGAATATAGCTGAATATGGAAAGCAGAGCAGAAGAAAAATGTAGGTAATCGAAGTGCTCTTGCATTTGCAATTTGAAATGATGCTTAGTTTCAGCAAGAACCCTTCCAGCCTAGGACTGTAATGTGCTGTAATGGAAGTGTAGATACGATTGTCCTCAACAGTCTCAGCAGCGTCAGTCAGCAAAATTTCGGTTGTGTCCCTCGCTGTTTTAGAGGCTTTTCAGTGATGACGGTAAATTCTGTGCCAAACACTGAGTGCTCAACATTAACATGTTTTGAAGATTATGAATGTCAACAACAGAGAGCCAGCTACCTGCAGTTTCGCTGTAGCAATATTGACATCCGCATCAGCCTTCAAAAACACATGTAAGATGAGGGATGGCAGCCTGTCCGTCTGTTTGGAAGGAACTATGCGAGGGAGGTCATAGGCACCGGCACAGGGGAAAAGACGAAAATGGCGAGGGGGGGGTGGAGATGAATGAGGCGGAGAGATCGAGATAGAGAGCGAGCGGGAAAGAGACAGAGAGATGTGGGCGCTTTGCCGTGGTTCAGCGAGTATTGATCTGGTGTCAGGTGCTAGAAGATGGATCATGAACCCTTCTGTCTTCTCCTCCTCTGCCTTCCCCCATGTCTAGTCCTCCTCCCTCCTCCCTCCTCCTTTCATTCACCCATTCATTTCAGTGCTCTTTACCCGGCGCTGGCTGTCAGTAGATCTTGAGGAGGTAAAGATTTTCGCTCCTTGCCTCTTTTGTCTCCTAACCCTCCTCTCCTCAATTCCCAGAGCATCTCTGCATCTCTGTCCATTTAGATCGCGCCACATTTATCCATCTGATGTCCAAATGAAAGAGGACAGCCAAGAAACACCCGGCCCTTTATTGTGTGGACGTGCAAAAAAAGCAATATGTCACGTTGTGGTTGCCATGGTAACCATAAGCATCTAGAGTCATTTGTTTCCATTCCTTGTTCGCAACACTGCCTCATCGTGGACAAGTTCCCATCCACCTCTCTGTGTTTTTCTCTCTCTGTCTCGTTATCTGTGCCTCACACCCCGCCTCATGTTCATCATGCTCTGACACTTACAGGAAAGGACTAATGACTCAATTATGTCCTTCCGTCTTCTCCCCGTCCCTCTCGCCCCAGCCTCATTTCTCAGCACACGAAGCCACATATGACCCCGGTCGTGCAGCCGGGGCTTGACCCAATTATCGACCGGCCGCAGGACTAGGAATCTCCTCAGAGGATGCTGACTGGCTGCAGCCCTGTCAATCACAGCACCCCTCTGCTGCACTCGCACGTTTAAGGCCACGACTGGACAGAGACTGAAAGAGACAGGCGGACCTGCATTAAAAAAAGAGGGTGAGATGTGGGCATCTCAAGCAGAGACAAAGGCAGGTTACAAATGCTTGGAAAAAAATGAAACAGACAAAATTTAGGGACACATATTCATCCCAAACTGTTGAGTACAGGACATCGGGGTCGGTATGCGACGTTCAGTTCAGTATGTGACTTCCTCGCCCTGTGACCCAAATAATTACTGTCAAAATACTATCTCGACTACTTGCACATGTGGAACAGAAATTCTAGACTGCAAGATTTACCCGGAACGCTTAGGCAGTGCACCAGTTGTTGTCTATCAGCTGTAGCATGCTAGTCGTAAGGTATAAGAATTCTCCTCCCCCTCAGTTATTTGTGTGTTACCGTTTTGCAAGGGCATGACACAAAAGAGAGACCAGAGCTGGAAGATTCTATCATGACATTTAGATCAAGTCTTAAATGTTCACTTGATGGTTACCTGCATAATATTATGTTAAAAGACTTAAGAGTAAAGCTGCATGATAGGAAAAATGTCAGCCTGTTGATAATCTGTGCAGACGAGATAGAGGACAAGGCACTGATTTGTTATTGTATTGCATAGTAGAGCTACTTTATTGATTGAACGAGCAAGACAGCGGTTAGAGGTCAAACAGTATGTTCCACTTTTAACATTATAAAAGAAAAAAAGGATGAGAACTAACAATTTGGCTAACGTAACATATCTCTGGCGTTTGGTTGGTGTTGCTGAGTGTAAACTTCCTCAAATCCATTTAAGAGCAAGACTGTCGTTCCATCACGCTCTGATATAGTATCATCCAGGACTGACTTCCACACAGAGGGGAAATACTATACAGTGGATGTGCAGTTTTGTTTTTGCCCCTCAAAATGTAGTTAGCTGGTGATGTGCTTGGAAGTAACGGTGGGTTACTGCTGTAGGTAGTAAGGGAGTAGGCGAGACATGCTAACAGCAGCTGTTTAATGCGTTCCGTACACTTTTGCTCTTGTGTTTTTGATTTTGGCAAAACTATCGCTCTTCGTACAGTCCCATGAACACCATTTTGGCATGTGGAGAAATCCAATGCTTGACAAACCTCTTATTGGATAATAGCTGTTTGGGACATAATCCTGCTGTTATGGGATATTTTGAATCTGCACATGTCCGTATGTGCTTGCTAGTAATCCTGGGGGAGTGCTGATATGAAAAATGAGGTGTTCACAACGAACTTGTAACCTTCAAGAGATCTGCAAAGTCAGAGCGACAGAATAAGAAAGAAAGAAAGAAAGAAAGAAAGAAAGAAAGAAAGAAAGAAAGGGAGGGAGGGTGGTGTGGAGATGAGACACACAAGAACATACGCACATATATATGCACACATACACACACATACAGGTAATCAGCAAAGTCAAAGTGCAGGCCCCGAGCTAACGTTGTGTCCTGCAGTGGGCCGAGAGCACCGAGAAGGCCGGCTCAGCTCCAGATGACACGGGGAGATGGATGTAGAGGACTAAAAAAGGAAAGGGAAGACGTGAGTCTCTGCAGTTCTGCCGACACAACACACTGCTCTGCATGTATAACAGGAGGAAAGAGAGGAGAGAGGAGAGGAAGAAGACGGAAAAGGCGGGGGAGGGAGGGCAAAGAGGAAGAGGTGGGGTGCTGTGTCTGATAATGTTTTTAGAGCCCCTGTGTCCTCTGGATGTCTGTGTGTGTGTATTCCTGCCATCCTCTGTTACAAAATGTTTGGTTGTCATTCGAGCAGTATTTCATCAATTTGCGGTGTTTCTGTCAATAAACGTGTCATAATCAAATATGCAGGCTCACAGTGGCAACAGGGGAAAAGACCCAGGACCACTTTTATAGACCGGGGACACAAAATGGTATGAGTAAGTGTCATCTGTCGCATTTATATCCTCGCAATTTACTAAACGTATGTGTCATGTCAAGTGTGCACTTGGCTCGGCTCATTCATTCACCTCATTCTTCAATGTGTGTAGTTCAGTGTGTGTAGCTTCCTCAGCTGAATGGAACAGAGTCCAGGCCTTCTAGGGAGGCTAGTCCTCACTGTGAGAGAGGCCGTATGAGTACACCATTTGCTGTGTGGTTGTGTGCTGGGAAACACGTGTGTGCAAAATACCTGGTGGCAAACCTGGACACACACATGCATGTCGTATAGAAGTAATGCTAATTGGGTAAATGCATACTATTTGTAGCCCCACGTGGACAACCCCATCATACAACTGTGTTCATTCAATGTGTACATGACAGACATTATTATCACCGAGCCTTGGAAGTTGAGTCCTAACAATGAAAATGTTTCACGTCTATGATCTTGGTTTTAGCATCATTTGGCTCTGAATTCATCTTTTAAACATTTTAAAGCTGCTCTAATCAATGTTTTATGTTAACAATGGATCAAATGACTCAAAAGCAGCAAAAAAAACTAAAGCTCTGATAAACCCATTTTACCTTACCTATCCAACAGCAAACCAAACAGTTAGCGACTATAGCTAATGAACATAGTGGAGCATTGAGCAGCTAAAGAGCCAAATATTTTTCTCGGTAGTTTTAGGGGGAAAAAATTAGAGTGAATAATGGAATTACATTTGTCAGGTGTCAGAAACGTGACACACACAATGAATACTAATGTCGCTCTGCGTCAACTGGTTGTTTAAAGATGCAACTGTTTGCAATTTTATAATACGTCAGTGTGTGTTTTTAACCTATTCTGCTTCCCCAAGTGGGCACAAAAATCAATTACTGCTGTTTTAACAGAAAACGTGTGTGATATTGAATGATGAGTAATATGAAGTGTTTTTGTGTGTGTGTGTCCATGCACGTTTCTGTTGTGTTTGTCAGTGAGCATTGCAGCCATGCATGTGCACACAGAGGTAGTTATGTATGTGCCCATATTAATGTGTGTGTGCATGTTGATGCGTGAAGATGTAACGTGAGTCAAGTCTAAATCACACAAAGAAAACTGACGGTAACATTCAACACACACGCGGGAAAATGACGCACACTGGCAGAGTCATATGTTCTGTGTGAGCACATGGTGTCACATCCTTCACATGGTCATACTGTGTGTGTCACATGTTATGCAATAGTCCTGTTGCAGCCTTGAAATGACAGATCGCAGCATCACACACACAGAATTTGTGTCACTCTTAACATTTGCATGATTTAACAATATAGAGCATGTGCTTGTTTTGCTTACAATCTTTCCTACTTATTGATGCGTTTCATATAGAAAGTGACTTTTTTATCAGTTGAAAAAGTCCCCACAGTGATCCATCTACTGAAGGCCGCGTCGCATAAAGACAGCCAAACCCTCTCTCTATCTGCTTTTGTTGCATTTGTCTCTGTTCCACCTAATCATCCTCATCCATCTTGCTGACGTTAAGACAGGAAATTAATTATGAGGCCCACTTCCTGTTTAATGAATTTGCAGACACGCAGACACACACACGCACACACACACGCACACACACACATGCGTTAGAATGAAGAGCGAGGGAACAAAATCATGGCGGGAGTCCACGTGCTCGGCACATTAATGCACTGCGTACGCGCTCGCATTGTGATGAAGCTTTTCTGTGCAACAGGAGGGCACAGGGTGGAGGGTTTGTTGGGGCACACGGGCTGACACATGGAGACATAAGACAGAAGGCAGAGGCAAGAAAGCAGACATATTCGCACAAGAAGAGAAGAGGGGAAAGACAGATAGAGTCTTACATAATGACACGGCAAACTATGATAAATGGAATATCCGTGTTTACTGTTTTCTATGAATAATGTACTGTGTGTGTGTGTGTGTGTGTGTGTGTGTCTCTGTAAGTTTGCATGTTTTGTGAGTGGATATATGTACTTCTGAATGGTGTCCCCTTGAGATGGTGAATATTTGGGCATGTTTAAGAGTCTGTATATATATGTGTGTGTGTGTGTGTGTGTGTGTGAGATCAAACAACCCCAGACAGACATGGGCGAGGCAGGGTTCTTAGGATTTGCTTTGAACTGGCAAAGTAAAGGAGAGCGAGGGAGAGCGAGCTAGAAAAGGAGGAAGAGGACGAGGGAGAGAGAGAGAGAGAGAGAGAGAGAGAAATCAAAGAGCCGGCCTTCACTTTCCATGTGTCATTTTCTCACCCTGTGATCTTTCACTTCACTTGTTCAAACTCCTCCACATCGTGGATGATGAAGACTTCCTCATTCCAAGGTTCACACTCCACACACCTCCAGGAATCTTCAACTTATTGGGTTCTGTAATTAGAGCTGCTCCATGTGCACTGTTTCCATCAATAAGTAACACCACAATCATTCAGAGAGTGCATAAAGATAACAACAGCGAAATGATTGCCAGCCTCCAGGAGCATAAGCCTATAAGCACCAGCCAAATGTCACATAATTAGAACGGAGGCTAACTTGGTTTTCTTAGTTCTCTTTGCTGTTCCAAATACAATTTGCATTGACAACATCATGTTCAATATAGCCGCTATTTCTATCTTGGCTCGTCCATCTGTAAAACTGGAACTGGGTCAAACATTCACTGAGTGACACATAAAAGTGGCCACGAACAAAATCAATCATTTAGTGGACACCAGAGTCGCTCATGTTTGTGGTCCCCTCACAGTGTGGTGCCTCTGCCTGCACAACTAAATGACTTGTTAAGCCTGAAACAAATGTTTTCACACGGCAACTAAGCAACGCTAAAGCAACCGAACTGCTCCAAAGTCAGGCTTGTACAGTTTCAGACTCGCGCCAAGAAATCATATTTAGTTGGCCAGTCAAGTAAAGAAAAAACAACAAGAAACAAGAACGTATTTGTTGTAGCAGCTGTTGATGTACTTCTACTTTTTGGAGAGAGGCCAATCAGCAGCCTATTTTCATGTTGCTCACAATGTCCTGGGAAAAAGACCAGCATGTCAGATTTCTTTAGCCGTCTCTGCTCCCTGACCTTGACTCACAGAGCGCTCAGGTCAGGATTAAACCACACCTGTGGGTACAATATCTCCCTCTGGATTCATACAGTATGTATGCTGTGCATCCAAACACCCTATCTCCACCTATTGGGGAGGAAAAAGACGGAGCCAACCTTCACTGCTGAGTGACAGTGAATGGCTCCAGATTCACCTTCATTCATCCATACGTATGAATAGATTTGTTGTATTTGCTGTTGGGTGGAACAGTCAAGCCAGTCCCTTACCGATCACCTCTGTTACCACATTTACACCATCTGTGTACGTTATCTGGATAAGGGAAAACACGTGTTTATCATTACACAGTGTATGATAATGTCTCAAGTTACTGGTTCCCATAGTGTATTCCTACTCTCCTGAGCTTGATTTAAGACTCACAACTCAACACTTCCTGTAGATATTTCACCTTTAAAGCCTTGCAGGGAAAGCTTTTAATTTGAACCAGGTGGAGGAAGTGTGGACTTTTCATTAACAGCAAAGAGCAGCAACAGAAACGTGAAAACAGGTCAGGTTTCATACTAAATTATAATCCAATTTAATTATAAAACAGTAATATTAGAAACTTCCCAGTGATCTTAATTTTACTCCTCCATTTTCAACACTTATGGTCAATATGTAATAATATAATACACAGTTGTATATAATAATAAAATAAATGTGGCGCCGGCTGCTGTGGTCACAGATTATCTAATATGAAATTAATTAAGATGATGATCCCACAAACACACCACACGCAAACATTCACACATATGCATGTACACAGAAAGACTGCTCCCACATACGCACATAGATAAGAGGGAGCACACATGCTCCTCTACCCACACATGCGATGACAGATGTACAAAAACACACACAGGAGAGATGAGCGATGCTCGTCCATCTGGACCGCAGACTGCTGTGTGTCATGAAAATCACAGGAGGATGACGTGGACACAGAGAGACGGAACTACAGCGAAACAGGAGATAAGACAAAAGGAAAGGGGCTAACAGATCAAGGCGAGAGAGCAGGAGTGTGTCTCGGCATGTGAGCAATCTTCTCGCTCGGTCCAAAATGCATATTTTAATCTCTCTCCCAGCTCGTTCCACACAGCAGGTGCACAAACGCGCTCTCTCATTTTTTTTCCCCCCACATTTTTTCCTTCCCTTTGTTTTGCCTGTCCTTGTTCTATCATTCCTTTTTACTGCTGACCTCCCTTGTTTCCATGCTCTCAGATGCTTTGGCCATACTGAAAGCCGAGAAAATAGACATCTCCAGAGCCCACCCCCCCGGTCTCTCTCACTCCACTGTGCTGAAAAATAGAAAGAAATAGACATCAGAATGGCTCTGCGCTGTCATCGCGCGGCTTTTACGCTCACTGAAGGCTTCTCAGGGTCAAGGTCTCGCAGTGTGAGGTGTTTTTTTTTATAGAGGCTGTAATGATGAGCAAGTAAGAGCTTTAGCTCCGCTACCTGCTCTGTTAAAGGGGGACAAAGGAAAAAAGAAGCACACACACATATATATAAAGGCAACAGTCCCAGTGTGACCTTTATTTGCCCCTTCAATAGAAGTGTGGATTGCAGATGGGGGCATTTTTCACGGTGCATGAGCACACAAACCAAACACACACGCTGGGTTTGCTCTCAGTAGGAGAGCTGGTGGTCAAATACTTCCAGCTGAGGAAGCCACCCCACCACCATATGTCACACAAATCCCAGATAGTCACCCAACCTTTCCCTTCTTCAGCCGGCACCACCCTCAAAACCCAAACCATCCTTGTTCCTCATTCGCCAGAAAATGAAACTATTCTCCGACGTGGTGACATCATCTCCATGCAACCTGACACTGCACTGCAGCATGACTGCTCTGTGCATAAGTAACCCGAGCGCGCCGACTGTCTGCGACACTGACACCCAAAACGCCAGCCGACCTGTGACTCAACTGCCCGTTCCACTCGTTGGTGGTGGCGAGAGGACCAGAAATACAATCTGACTCAAGGTCTCTGACTTTGCTCAAATTTAGCCGAAGTGAAAAGGTAACTATGAGTAATAATAAGTATTAAAACCAAATGCCAGTTTTAAACAGAGTAAAGGCCAGCGAGAGCCAGAAATGAGTGACTCATGAACTTCTAGTAATGTAATCTTATTATTTCCACAGAGGTATCATCTACAGGCTCATGCACATCCATAAATTCTTTGCAGGTGCAGGGTAACAAGAATCTACACAAAAAAGCAAAAAAGCAACAAAAAAAACAACATGCACACTGCTGTTGCATTCTCAGTTCTTCTTTTATTCCACATGGACTAGTCCTGGCAAAAACTGAATGGACAAATCATTTCTAGTGAGGCTTTTTGTACCTGGTACTGGCAGCTACTGCCTCCAGGAAATAGCCACATCCTCAAACTCTGCCGAGGCAACATAACACTTCACTACACTACATGGACATGAAAATATTTCCTCCAAAAATCCACTTGTGGTTGAAATGTTAAACAAAGTCCATGGTTTTTCACACCAGGCAGTGTAGTCCTCACATAGCCCTGAAATTAGATGAATACATTGAGATAAGAAATGAAATTAATTTGCAACTATTACAGTTACTGCAACTTTTAGAGGGCTCGCAGTGGAGCTACTTTAATAGGGCTTTATTGCATCTTATTACATCATTGTTACAAAAAAATGATGAGAGGCTGGAGAGTTCAAACATGGTCCGATTGATCTGAAGAACATGTTGCTTTTTGGTTAAAAAAGGATTAATGACAAGATGAACATCCATCACACAAGCTGATGGCGTCGGTATGTATACCCCCCCCCCCCCCCCACCCCCCACCCCCACCTCCTCTGTACATATGGAAAAGGTTCAGCAGGCTAACTCAGTGAAGTGCGGTGGATTGTGGTGCTGATGGGACTGAAGTGAGCATTTAGAAGAAGAGGGCAGAGTGGGAGACTTGCTTTCTTCCCTCTTTTGTCCCATTTATGACCATAATTCATTCCAGCATCACTATGGAAACGGAGAGGCCATAATCAGCCAGCGTCGTCCTAAGTGGTGCCTGAACAAAAACACAATAATGATAGTAAAGGCTGGAAAAACACTGTTGACTTTGTTAGAAGATGGGAATGAAGCGGAAAAAAAATACAAGCAATGATTTTGTATTGTTCGCAGTGAAAGATTGGATAAATTAAGTATTGAATTTAAGTGCAATTTAGGATCTTTGATAATTTGAGGGTTATTATCCCAGAGACAATAAATAAGAGGCAATCAGTCATCACTAATGACGCTGTGATTGGGAGCACTTTAGTGAATAAACGCTAAAGCAGCTTTGCGAAGACTTAAATGTCTTTTCAATGGCCTGGGTGATTTCAGCAGCGCCAGTGTGTATCGTGAAGACAAAACCATTTGTAAAGCCAGCAATAAGACATACACACACACACACACTTAAACACTGCCTTCACAGCTATGGACACCTTTGAGATAGGAGGAGGCTGGTTGCACATCATGTGGTGTGAGGAGGAGGGCGTTTTAAGATAATGAGCATGAACTCATGTTGAATGAATGCATTCTTCTGGCTTCTTCCCAGTTAGATTATTCAGGATGAATGTTACTTATTTACTAGGGATGCAAACTAAGACAAATACATTATTCATCTTGTCCAATACTTTATAGCCAAATATTTGCAAAACGTGACAACATTCAGCCTCAGATGTACTTTGTGTTTAGCATGCTAAGATGCTAAATTAAGATCGTGGTCATGGTAAAGATTACACACGATTAGTATCAGCATGTTAGCATTGTCATTGTGAGCATGTTAGCATGCTGATATTAGCATTTAGCTCAAAGCACTGTTGTGCCTAGGTAGTGCCTCACAGAGCTGCTAGCATTGAGTCTGGGTCTTGTTTGTCAATACGTTTCTCATTTTTTGTCAAAGACATTTCAGACCAACTTTACATTCATCTCTCTCTTCTCCAACTTTATAGACAACTTTTTTCAAGTTTTAAAAGAGAAATTCTCACTTGTAATTTCGCCACTGTTAAAACATTTATTTGACCTCGGCTTAGAAATACTTTTTCCTTGGTGGGGCACATTTACAAATGATGGTACATGAAACATTATGATCTTGTATATTTGTGAGCAGCTTAACGTAAATAAGATTATATGAAGATGTCAGCATTGGAGGCAACTTTTTTTTTTAAAAGAAAATCAAATTCATAAGATCTGCTGATTCTAAACTATTTTATGAATGACCGTAGTATCAACTTAATCTTTCATATTATTTACACTAATCACAATGACCACACCCAAACTGGCAACCCAGATAACCAGAACTTCACCCTCTCAGCTGAGTGGGCAGAGTGACGAAACATGGACAGACGCCCCCTCACCTTGGTGAGCAGATCGGTACCACAGCAGGACAGAGCGATGTCCAACGCACCCTGGGGAGGTGTGTGTGTGTGTTGTGCGTTCATGTTTGGGCGTGTGTGTGTACGTGTGTGTGTGTGTGTGTGTGTGTGCACTCAGCAGCAAGACAGACTGGCAGCCTCAAGCTCCCTGTAGAGAAAGGAGAAGAAGAAAGAGCCAGAGAGAAAAGTAACAGTGGGTGAGGGGCTGAGACAGTACAGTATAGAGAGAGAGACACCTAGAGAGGAGGAGAGAGATGGATGATCCTGAAGGATGATGGAGGGGGGATAAACCCGGCGATGATGCTGGGTCTGAGGCGGAAAAGAAGCAGATGACAGCAGAATGAAGGCAGGGGGTGAGAGAAAGAGGGAGATGAAAGTAAGATGAAAGAGAAGCTGTACTGTGGGGAAAAGGGAATGAAGAAAGAAAGGGGGGAGGGGAGGTGATGTGAGAGGGAGGTGTAAGCGTGTGGATGGCTGGACGAGGTGGTTTAGAAGATGACTCCCCTCATCTGTGCTTTTGTCTGGGTGAGAACATCATCAGTGAAAAAGTCCTTGTTGAATTATGAACGCCAGCCGGGCGCCATTACAGCAAAGAGCAAGGAAGTCAGTTTACCCACCTTTTCAGGGCTGATGTGAATCATTGATGATCTGAATTACAACACGCAGACGCACTAAGACACAGAGGCAGGATCTAGGGTCTTTTAAGGTGACACAAATGTGCGTTTTGGCAACAGTATATTAGTTATTTGTTCGCACTAAAAGGTTTTTGCCTTGCAATGATGCCAAAGTAGAGGTAAAGAGGTACACACCTCCCCACCTCTGGCCTAGCAAAGCCTCTGAGGGACCCCATGACCTTATGTTGATATCACACGCCCCTCAGGTCCAGATAGCCTTTGTGGCCAAATGTCATTTTTCTTGTTTCCTGTGTGTGTTTTGTTCTGCTGCTCCGACCTTTTGTGCCCCATGTTTGTTTTACTATGCCATTGTTGACTCTGTGAAGTATTATCACAGTGATATTATTATCCTGTTGCCGCAGTTCCAATCTCAGGGTTTTGCCATCACTGTCAAGACCTCTGTGTTTGATGTCGTCATGACCCTATAGTCGTATTACAGCACATATTTTAGCATTAATAAGGTTAATGGGATATTTGGGCACTGAAATGCAGAAAAAAATCCAGCACAAAGCGTTTTATTGAAAGCTGATCCGGAAAAATGTCATTCTAGATGTGATTCTAACCGCGATGCCTTGTTACGTGTGTAACTGTGACCGTGTGTGTGTGTGTGTGTGTGTGTGTGTGATCACGTGACTGTATATGTGACTAATGTTTTTTTGATTGCTTGTGATTAACAAGCAAAGCAAGCACGGCATCTGTGATCATATTGTTCCTGAAGCCAACCGCCTCCTACCACACTGGCAGGAGTCCCCGCGCTGTAGCTTGTAATGAGGAAGCATTGCAGCAATTCAAAACACACACACACACACTGATGGTGTGGTCACACTGCGAGCAGCACGATTCATCCATCGCTCTATTCTGACCAATTATGGACAGTGTGAAAGGCTATTATTGCATCTATGTTGTGATTTGCGCCTGCAAAATCCAGACCAAGCGTACTGTCTATTTGTTGGTGCTCTGGCAAAATATGATTATTTATAATACATTTATTACATCATATCATTATGTTAATCTACCAATTATTAAAGGGTAACTTTACTCAAATTACAAAAATGTTAAGCTTGAAGGTTCATTCTTGATTATTGGAAATGGAGACAAAAAGATCTTGACACTTTTGAGATATTTGAGTGTATTTCTGCCTCCATCTTCATACAATGGAGGTGAAAAAAATGTAATTTGCGGTGCTCAAAGCATTGAAAACTTTCCCGGTTACCCTAGATATTCTGCAGAACGTCGACAAAATTCGGCATCTTCTATTTCCCGTGGTTGTGTGCTTTCTCATCTCTCTCCTTCCTTTGCTTTCTGCAGGTATTTCACTAAAGATGATTTGGGTTAGCGTCACCCTTAACGAAGCATGCTAAAATTGTCCATGCAAGTGTTTGAGTTGCACTCTCCCCTCTCTGAGAAGCTTTGACCGCCAGCACACTCAGCTTCTCATCTTGGCAGGCCTCACCCTCGCTGACACAATCAGAAGTTGTTGATGGCTGGTGACCAGGAAAAAGTTTAGAAACAACAGCTGATAAGCTTGGGGACTGTCCAGATATCAGTGAAGTTTTCCTGTTCTCTCAGCCGGTACTGCCAATTGTTTTTTCTAGTAAAGTAGCTACTGGCTGCTTACAAAGCTGGAGGAAGCATTCAGATCTTTTACTTTAGTGAAGTGGCAATACCAATACCAAAGATATCCTCCACTACTACTACTCCACACATCCAGTACTGATGTTCATTTTGTATATATTGTACTATATTATTATATTACAGCATCATTTCCTTGTATTAAAAGTATTCATTATGCAGAATGGTCACGGTTATAGTATTATGTATTACATTACTACTTATTACTATGGATGCATTACCATGTAGGCAGCATTATAATAATTGATGGGTTTCTGACATCATCAATGAGATGCGCACACATGTAGGTGCAAAAAACAAACCAGAATGACTGACGGGCTCATGAGATTGTCATGAAAAGTTTTTTTTGTGCCATAAACTGCACGAATCACAAAAGTAACAGGTGGGACATGATTAACTAAACCTCCTGCTTAGCTCAAAATGAGCTATTAGCTCCAGTGATTTGGTCAGAGGTCTGAATTTATATGATGCAAAGTACTGGGAGATGGTGGATAGTTTTGCAAGGAACCCGATGAGGAGGAAGCACCTGTTTTCAGGTAAGACAGCTGTGTGTGTGTGTGTGTGTGTGTGTGTGTTATGGCTACTGCTTTTTTGATCAGTTTGCCGTGTGAGTAGAGTTGCAGTGTTGGACCCTGTGACAGCTCATAGAGGTGCAGACTGAAGGCGTTGGATGGAAAACGCATCACGTTATTATGATTCAAATGTTCCAGAGAAGAAACTGAAACAGGTGTACAGAGTCTCTTTTCATGATCCTGTGTTCATTCCGCGTACGTATTCTGGATTATTCACCGACAGTATGTTGCAACAGGAAGTGAATCTCATTAACACTTTGATACACTGTTATGTAGTTTAATCTAGTGTATAACAAAGCATTTATCTATCTTAATCTGCAAAGAACCTAGTAACAGTAACTGTCACATGAATGATGTGAACTACTGCAACATTTGCATCAGAAATGTGGTGAAGTAAAGTAGCATAGAATTGAAGTATCTCATAATTTGTGACTGTACTGTGCATGTCTTATGCAATGCAGTCAACAAAGCAATATTCACCTGAAAAAGCATCCAAAGTAAAGAAATACCACAAAATATACCTGTGCCCATACCCGACAGTGTCACGGTAAAGTGCCGCTCTCTGGTCCCCTGAAATAAAAAAAAAACACTTTCAACTGTTTTATTACAGCCGAGGACAATGAAATTGATTTTCTCTCCATCAGAAAACCTTTGAAGCAGACCTGGATGTAATCTCGTGCTGAATTCTAGACATCAGCCAGGCAGGAGTTTCCGCTAAAGGCTGCACACGTACACACACACACACACACACACACACACACACACACACACGTCTACACACTTGAACACACGTGAAATGGTGGAATGGTGTTACACTGTACACGGAGAACCTTTTACACTTTCTTCCCTTTCTTGGCTCAGTTAATGGTCTTATCTAACAGAAATCAAGGCAGGGAGGAGGGGAGGTGATTCAGACCACTCTGTGTGTGTGCTACCGTCACAAGGTTGAGTCTGCTTAGATTGCTCTGATCAATAATGCAGTGAGAGAGAGGGAGAGAGAGAGAGCATCATCTCTGATTCAGATGACTCACAAGGATACACTGGAACAAAAGACAGGAGAGGATAAAGAGAATGAGGAGAGATGAAAGGTGGGAGGACCGAGCACACAGGAAGCAGAGAAACTAGTGTGACAAAGAATCGCTGAAACACACAACGATAGCGTCAACATAAGCAGTATTCAATTAGTCCACAATTAGCTGAATATTAATGACTCTATTATCACTGTGTGAACTCTACTCTAGATGGTAAATATACACTTTTTTTCCTGAGATTGTGTTCCTCTGTAACGTTTTTATCCGGACGCGCAAACACTCACACAATTCACATTGATGGATACTGTTATATAGGCACTGAAGGAGTCCGACACAAGCTTGAATTACTCACAGAATATTGCCTCATGCCCACAAGGGATCATTTGGAAGATTCAAACTTGCTCATCTGTTGTCATCTAGTTAGAAGGCGCAATGATCTGCAACCAGCATATGACTTGAACACATTCATCTTGTCATTGAGTGTGAGATACTGTTTCCAAAAGCAGTTTATATATCCACTTTTAAATATCAAATTCATGGTTTTAGTATGTTTTGCTGTGGTGGGTTGACAGTCACAGTGCACTCCGCCGCCTCCTAAACCGCCTCTGTCAATTGTGTGCTGAGTATTTGAAGGATTTAAAGTAATGCTCACCAAAACACTCGAACCCCTAAGGCTTGAAAGGTGGCTGCAAAATGTTTGCTCGCCGACCGAGAACATTCACAGTGGTTACGACGGATCGTCATGCGTGGTCCCGACGATGATGTCAAGCACGCAAGCAGGTGCATTGGCTTGCACACATTAGAGCACCAGTGCTTTTTTCCATTAACATTTCATTTGTTTGAATTATTATCGTCATTTGGGCTCCCCAGGGTATGTCTCAACAATTACATCCTCTATAAATGAAGAACTAGACTCAAGGCAGCTGGTTACACGGCTGGAACCTTATTAAATTTTTGACTTTGACCAACATCGCAAAGCCATGAAAATTACGATCCATTGCACACAGCTATGAATCTGTCTGAGTCTCTGCAACCCTCTACAGCCACCTCTCAAGCCTGCAGCGTTGAGAGTTTCATACTCGAATAATAGATTGTGGGTGATGTATTACTTTAAAACCTTGAAAGACTCAGCAAGTGTTTGACTTTAGTGGATGTGCAGGAGGCGGAGTTCGCCTTCAACGCACCACAGCACACGATGTTCACAACATGGATTCATGACAAGGCAAAAGTTGATATTTAAACAGCTTTGGGAACTGTTTTCATATGCTTTCAAAGTGATTTATAGGTCCTAATGTGATGAAGGAAGCAGCTGTGGAGAAATGTGTTGTGTCAGCTTTCATTTTGGTGTGCAGCCATCATCATCGCTACAGGCAATCAAACTGACTATTCAAGAGTTTAAGCATGTGCTAGTGTCTGTCACAACAGCACAGCATTGTGTTATTGATGAACACTGGTTGCTGGATATTAGCATTTTCTATTTCTCCACACACCAAAGGGTTTGTCAGTGTTGTGAATCTATACACACACACAGAGACACATGCAATGGATTCAGACACTCAGTTTGCATCTGAGATCCTGCTGGATATCTGCAGAGGTGTAACACACCCTGAGAGGACAAGCACTAGTTTTCAACAGGAAGTGTGTCACAGGAGCACTGAGGTGCGTCCAGCCTGCCAGGACATCGGCGGACAGTTCTCATAGACACATACATACATTTACACACAGCAGTGTTCAAACGGCAAAAACACTTTCGAGTCACGCCGCTCCTTCTCTGTCTGTCTATCACCCTGACCCAGATACAGTAGCTAAAGGAGCAGAGAGGGGGCGGGGGGGGGGGGGGGGGGGGGGGAGCCTGCATTCACACAAAAGGAACAAGAATCACTGTGGGTTGTGCACATCATCAGGGCGTCTGAATTTCATCTCATCACCGGCTGCATCGACACTTTTACTGAGGCCGCTTCTCCATGGTGGATTTGTCACACTGCAGAGTGAACATATGTCTAAGTGTGTCACCTTTTTTATACCAAACCTGCTTTGAAGTTCTAATAAGACACTGACTGGCTGGGGCTTCTTTGCAGCAGGGGAACATGCAGATTTCAGCAGTGGGGATGAAAGGAGCGCTCAGGTGTCTTCGCTAAACTTGTGGCTCTAGAAGCTCAGTGATGTGGGGACTGTGCGTAGGGCGTAACTTCCTAGAGTCTCTGCTCAGAGCCAAGTAATAGTCCTAAAACTGCAAATTGTTGTTTTTACACTTCAGTTTAAACCAACAGGAAATAACGTGTTAATAAGTGAGCTGTAGAGGTGCTGGTAGGCAGATTTGGTTACCATTTGACAGAGCCCGGCACGCTGTTTCTTCCTGTTTCCAGCCTTTATGCTCGGCAAAGCTAACCAGTAGCTGTAACCTTGTATTTAATGGACAGATGTGAGAGTTGTATCAAAATGTGCTGATAAGCATATTTTTGACTCTAAAGCCTCCCTGTTGTTGCAGTTCATCACTGCAGACCCAGTGGAGAATTCGATTCAAAACACAAGTAAACTTTTCCTCTTTAAATCCCCCTCCATCCACCTCTTGCTTCTCTGTCTGGCCTGGTCTCCGCCCTGCCGGCTCCTGTGTGTTCCCAAATACAGTTAGAGGGGTTTAAACAGCCAGGCGTGAGATTAGGTTCAGAGGGATGATTACTGTGTGCCCTTGTTTTCCTTAGTCCCCATGTTCTCACTGCCCCCCGGGGGTCAGGGGTCACCGGTAACCCGCAGCGGTATTGTGACACCTCATTACTCTTCTCCCCACTGCCCGGTCACCATGTTGCGTTGTTATGGCAACAACAAGACAGAAAGCTTATCTTGATGCTGAGAAAATTGCACCTAAGCACCGAACCCCAGGGTGTAGCCTGTGCACATTGTGTGTGTGTGTGTGTGTGTGTGTGTGTGTGTGTGTGTGTGTGTGTGTGTACGTGGCATATGGTCTACGCTGCATGGGGAGGTTGTGGGCACTGATGAGAGGAGAGTTCCTCTCATGCTGTGTAATGTTCATACACCCCCACAGTGATGGAGGTTTCCCAAATAATGGGGGTGAGGTGGAGGGGCAGAAGGCAATGCCCGGGCAGCAAAAAATGTATATTCATGGCTAAAGTCTTGACAGGAGGGCAAAGAGATTTGGAAAGGTGAAAGGTCATCCCATCATAATCCATTTCCTTGATGGTATGCCATTAAAATCTCCAACTGGTACTTTATTATACCGTTTAATTTCGTTTACTTACATTTCCTTCACCTAAGAAGCTTTTTCACCATCAGCAGAAAAGGATTTTTATATAATAATGCACCCACATTATCAGTCTGTAATTAAATCAGACGGTTCTATCTGCAGTAATTGAGACGGCATAGACTTGTATTATTTAAACCAATTAATGGTATCCAGTAAGGTCACTGACTGGAGGTCGTTTCTCACACACAAGAAAAGATAAATTAGAGCTATGTTCAGAGTGAAACACAATACAAGCCTGTCTACCAATTAGCTGCTGGCAAGACACACTAATACTCCTCATACACTGAAGCAAGGACTCAGGACAACCCTGCGTTTGCCATCGGTATGAATGGGTCAACAGGGATTAAACCTGGCTCCACAACTCTGCTCCCATACTGAGTTCAATGGCATCGCTCGGCTTTGGTATGCTACCGCCTCCCAAGATCTCAACTTTGGTGAGTGTTCAGAGCTGAAATGATGAATCGTTAGTCAATCTGCATGAAACGAATTGCCAACTATTTCCATAATCAGTTAATCATTTCAGTTCTTCTAACAAGCGAAAACGTCATGTCCATGTCACATTTACTGGTTCCATCATCTACAATGAGAGGACTTCGCGCTTGGTCTTCGTCATATATGATAGTAAACTGAATAACTTTGGGTTTGGCACATGAATAATTATAATTGACATTTTTTTTAATTTTATGACGCTCAATACGAAACAATTAATCCATGAATCCAGAATGTATTCAGCAGGTTAAGTGATAATGAAGATAATCACTAGTTGCAGCCTTAAATATGTTATCATTATTGTAACCGATAAAATTGAAGAACAAAAACAAAACACAGTCTTTAGTCAAGCAATATAAAAATGAATATTATCAAATAATTTAGTTATTAAGACCGATCAAGCATAACAGAACCAAAATAACTGACTCTACTAATTGAAATGTACTCTGATCATGTCTTGTTATCTCATTAGTCCACACAGAATGTAGCCCATCCTTCCCCCAACCTTGTACACACAGACACAACTTTAACAAATGACACTCCTTTTATAGTAAATGGCTGTCACTGGAATATGTCCTCTCCCCTCAGTAGTGAGCGGTTGTGTGATTTAAAACAGAAACACACACACACACACACACTTTAAGATGGTCAATCTCAGATAAGGTGAAGAGAAGCAGAGGGGGTCAGACTTTTAATTTGGAGCCTTAATACGCTCCGTCTTTATCTCCCTCTCTCTCACCGTCTGACAGTCCTCTTATTGTGCAAGCTGGTAACTGATTGTTGGGGTAGACAGTTTAAGGAATCAATGTTCATTTACAAGTCTGTAAACACCCATCACACACACACACACACACACACAGTCTGACGTAGATCTAGATGCGAGTCAGACAGAATGGGTAGCTATTCGTGTAAGGGCTTATTGACTGTGCTCTATTTCCCCTTTGTAGAGATAAGACACGCCCACCAAGAATAGTTTGGCCTGTGGACGAAATCAGCTGATAGCGCCAATGACCTGTCCATCAAACTCTAATAGGCTAATCAAGCCTGAACCAATCAGTCAGACAGATTGAAAGGAGAGGGACTGAGTCACTGCAATATCTGTCTATCTTCTGTCCCACCCTCCTCCTCCTCCTCCTCGTCATCCTCCTCCTCCTCCTCTTGTTTGTTTTCTTTTCTTTTTCATTATTTCATTCACATTGAGATTCCTGTCTCACGAGAAACATGCAGCACAAAATAATCCACAAAAATGATAATCAGAATAAACAAAGCAGCAATCAAACAGCCAGACAGGTATGCAGTTTATGAAAAACAAACTCAAACCTCAGAGAGGACGGGAGTTCATTTAAAGTGATTTTGCTCCATTTGTAAGACGCAAAGCACAAGAGACCTGTCTTTCCATGTCGAAAATTTAGGTGTGCAGTGTTTGGATCAGACTCACAGTGTGATATGGCACCATAAATAATGGATTCTGGAGCAACAGAGTATTTTGAAAAGTCGAGCCTGTTGGATACTTTAAATCTGATGCAATTCATTTCCCTTCTGGAGCACCAACTTTTTGATATAAATCTCCATGGTTACTGTGAAATGTATTGCCCCTAATAAAAAACCAAGCACTGAAGGAATAAGTCACCCCGTATCTTCAGACTAGAAGGCAGCATGTGAACAGAAAATATCTCAATTCTAATTCTCATTAAAGGAAGAATTGGGGGGGGGGGTTTTGACGAGAGTTAGACGTGAACCACTCTCATGTCTATACACTAAATATACGGCTAGAGCTAGCAGCTGGTTAGCTTAGCTTAGTATAAAGACTGTAAACAAGCGGATACATGTATTGATGTATCAACATATATTTGTATACAACAAAGATCAATGGAAATAATGACGTAAATGAGGCATGTTACTTCAACATCCACTGAAACTTCCACTGAAGAGACGAAAACATCAGATCGGAGCAATGAGGAGACGGTAACCGTCCTCAAATGAATACACGAAACAAACAAATGCCATATTTCCATCCGCACCTGACTGGTGCATTAGCGCCACCCACTGCTTATCCCAATGAATATTTGCTTAACAGTAGTGGATGGAAACATGCATAAATCTGCATTCTCTTTTTGCAGATTTTCTGAAAAGTAGGTCAAAATTTGTGCCATTTGGATGAAAACCTGATTCCTTTCTTTAAGAAGAAGGAGAAGAAGAAGAAGCAAAAATCCAGTTTTCACCCTCAGTTTAAGTTTTTGCTCTCCTTCGTTTTTCCCCTCAGCCCTCCACATCTCATCCACTTCTCCCTGCTAAGTCTCGACAGTGTTTCTCCTTCACCAGGAAACAGAACTTTCGTTCCTATTGTCCTCCTCTGTTGTGCGTAATGCTCATTAGCCTCTGTTAAGCAGACTGACCATAGTTGCCATGGAAGCCAGTGCAGACGGTGAGAGAGTCATACGTACAGAAGCTACAGGTGCAACATGCTGAGATGTAATTGCATTATGTCGGTGTCGGCGGATGTTTCAGCAGCGTGCTGTACTGCAGTCCTGGCTTTACCGTAAGGAAAGCTTCATGTTGAATTCAAGTCTTGCTCAAAAGGGGTGAGTATTTTTTGCTTTAAAGTGGGGAGAGAGGCAGAGAAGTCAGGCCTTAAGAGGAGAATAAATATTTTATCATCTCCTATCCTGTCACATTATTTTGACTCAGCCAAAAAAAAACATAACAGCACTGCACCGGCATCCACAGCCAATACACTTTACTGCTAAATTGAACATTTTCGCTCTCACTCCTGGTTGGCCAAATCACTACAGGCTTATCCCCGAGGTCATCAGCGATGTCAACAGCCTCAGTAGATAGAAATCTTTCATTAACCTTTCATTTCATTGCAGCCTCCACAAATATTCAACAGAATGCAAAACTGTAGCCTTCTTCAGCCTTGTCCTTCAGCAGGAAGAGGAAATTGGAACAATATGTTGGAGCAATATTTTAGCTGTCTTGGTGTTTGAGTGATTCTGAATAAAAGTATCGAGACAGCATTATTGCTCTGTTTAAATGCAGAACAGCCTGTTCCATAGGACTTGGTGGGCAAACAGAGACCATGAAGTTAAGTGGGTACAACAAATTGGTGCATTGCATCTTTCTCCAGTGATGCCTGCACAGCCAGTATCTATTACCAAGGCCGGAGTGTGTAAGAAAAGCCACTGAAGTGCGTTGGATGCTCCAACAATAAAAAAGAAATAACCAAAACATCATAAATTGCCAATATACGGTATATTTTATTCACTAGCTGCTCGGCGAATCCAACATGTCGCCGGGGCGGGGGGCTTCTATTTGTTGCAGAGATGAGAGCGCCGAGTGCATTGCCGTTTCCCCAAAACGACTGTCTGGATAAGATTTACAGTAACACAGAAAACACGCAGGCAGATGCGATTTTCTGGTTCAGATTTCCACTGAGTTTTGACCCAGACTCTGAAATAATCTCGGGGCAATTTCTACTCACAGGTCATGAAATATTCACCTCCTATCAAATGAATAAAACATCGAGTATTACTCACTTTTACTCTAATGTTGTTCCAGTCCTTTGTTTCCCTGTCGGTCCATTGTCACAACAAGACAAGAGATGAAATGCATCTAATAATATACGCTGCTGACATATGAGTTATATAACCAATGATGCTGTTTGGGGGACACACAGGTGCCATTGATTTAGTAGTGGGAGACTCACGCAAGGGAATCCAACCTTGGCTTTATCTGACACAAAGCATAACAACAGGCTGTGGTTTTGTTCGCTCCAGGAGCAAGAAGAGTAGGTACGTCATAAGGCTCGTGTGTTCTAATATCATGGAAAATTACAATCATGAGTGGACTGTTGGTTTTATAAAACGGTAGGACGTGGGTCATGATGGAAATAAAACAATAATAAAATATTTCATAGAATCAACTACATTTCTGAGGATGCAGAGGAAGATGAACTGATTTTTAAGCATCTCACTTAGTCAGTGAGGTAAATCACAGCGTTGAAAAGTGGAAGGCCGGTTCTGAAAGTAAAAGTCCCATTCATTTTCTGCATGCATGTGACCGGCAGGTGGACCACTTCTGAAGCTTGGCTGGTCGTGACAATCTCCCAGTCAAATCATTGTTAGTTTATTGATAGTTTTAGCAACGACAACTTCACTGCTTGGTTCACTTTCACTGCTCTTATTGACCTTGTGTCCGGCTTCAGCACCAAGCGCCAAACAAATGGTGGAGCATTCAGCAGTTGAACCAGCCAGATATTTTGTTTGTGGAGACCAAAAAAGAGCCAAAAGTAGAGTGAAGATTGGACTTAAATTTGCCTGGACGTGTAAATAGGCAGCTGCCTGTCCCCCATATCGACCTTATAATGTTATATTATGTCAGTGTGTGTTCACAGTTTGCTCTGTTGCTGCTAAGAGACCAAGAAATCAATGACTAGTGTTTTATATCGTATGATTACAAGACGTCTCTGTAAAGGGGTCATTTACAGCAAGATAAAGTACTCCAGAAACCAGCTGAAGCAACTCTATTGTGAAACAATATGATGTACCTGTACCTACCACAATACAAGATGAAGTTCGGACTCTGTCACCTTGCCCTGTCCTCTGCTGTTGTCTCTGTTAGACAGATATCTAGCATCATTGAGTGTAACCACGGATGGGGACTGGTGGGTGGGGGGGGGCACTCCATATGGCCTACTAAGAGTTAAAAGACCTGACAGGTATTTGCCTGAATGTTCTCTCTTCTAATTAACGCACTCCTCCCTCATGTCCTTCTCCTCCCTCCCCACTTTTCTCCCTCCTCTTTGTTACTCCGCCCTTCTCTTTTTCCCCTTTTTTTTCTTTTTTCCTCGTTCATTCCTAAACAATCGAACACATTAATTCCTCCAAGGACCCTGACAGCATGGCAGGAGTTCACTGTATGACAGCCAATCAAATGTTAATCGCTGTCTCTAAGGAACGCCGCTCTCCCCCGGCCCGCCATTTCCTCTCTCTCTCAGTCCTTTTATTAAACCACTCTTTTCTTCTCCTCCATGGATGCGCTTTCAGACTCTTCTTTGTTCGCTTATATTAACGCTGTGCATCACAGCAGTTACAGGCGGCGCAGCCCTCCTGTGACAGGTTGAGTGGTTTTTGACAGTCAAGGATGGTGCGAGCGTGTCGTAGCGCCAGTTTAATTCAACTTCCTATCAGCACCAAAGCTATATTAGTGCTTTTAATTCGCCATAACAAGGTGGCACTTAATTTCAAGATGCAGTTTTGTGGCCACTCAATCGCAACCAGTTTATGAGCGCTTTTATCTGCTCATTTAGATGTTGTTTATTCAGTCTTCATGTTTGTGCTAGGCTTTCGTTGCTGTGGGGTTTTAGCTTGGAGCTTCCCAGAGATCATCTGCACATCAAGTACGTGTTTGACATCAGTTTTTGTGCACCTAAAGACTTTTCCTATGAAAGACTAACCCAAACACACAGAGTGTCCAGAAAACGGATTACTTTTTATGAATGGCTCCAGATGAGGAAAACATAGATTTAGATGGAGGGATGGATATGCAGACAGTCTGTCTGGCAACACCATGTCTACCACTCCCCTGAGTGCAGTGTCGACTAAATTGACTACACAGCAGCCGAGGAGCAGTGCTATGATAATGATATGATAATTGGGAGTAAAATAGGGTTGAAACTGAACATCCTGGATGCATAATCACTGAGGAGTCTCAGGCTGTTTGATCTGATGTATGCTAATTCGAGACATGTGAAGCATGGTAATTTGATAGCATTTCATATTCGGCGGGGCTACCTCCAACCCCCAACCCCAACCCCACCCCCAACCGCAGCATCTTAACCTTTCCTTTCTGCATACCTCAGCACTGTCAAGATGTCAGGACGATTGTGCGCTCAGGATCGCACATAAAAACAAAGGCAATTAACTTATCATCTTCTGGAAAGAATGGGAAATGTAAATGAAAAGGGTAAATGCAGGATTTATTCATTTTTCATGTGGGCCAGTATTCACATTCAGAGCTACTACCGACTGGTGGTGGTGTTAGAGACTCTGATTACATCCATATAAAGCAATCCACAGCCAAGCCTTGACGGGAAAATCCTGTATTTTCTGCTGCTTTGATATTGGTTTTTATGATTAATTTTAATGAGCAGTGAGCAATAATTGGGTTATTGGGTTGGGCTTATTATTATCTGCTCGAGGTTTCTGCCTGTTAAAAGGGAGGTTTTTCTTGCCGCTGTCGCCAAGTGTTTGCTGATGGTGGGAACTGCTGAAGTAACATTATACGGTCTAGACCTGCTCTATATGAAGAGTGCCCTGAGATAACTTCTGTTATGACTTGGTGCTATATAAGTCAAATTGAATTGAATTGAAATTATTCTAAAATAACTTTTACAAGCTCACCGTCACCTCCAACGACGAATGAATTCATCATCCGGGCCTCACTGATGAGGTGTTCTTTTCTTTCCCCGACACCTGGGAAATGCTGGCTGTGGTAAATTCCTTGTCCATTTTGTACCTTCCTCACAGAAATATTGGCGTGGTAATACTTGTGCCGAGCTGAGCCGTGGGCAACAGCAATCATTCAAGCCATGCTGGCAAATGGGAATCGTTTCTGCAGGACGGCATGGAGGCAGTAAGAGCCTGTTGCCTGCAGCTCTTCATCAGCTCACTGTGGTTGCTTCTGCTTGTACTATTCCTCCTGAAAATATTTTAAACTAATCTCTGGACCAGATAATGCCAAACATGTCCATATCTTATTGTGTTTTATTGAAGAATGGCTCAGCTAATGAAGCTGCGCTCACTCTGCACTCACTAATATAGTAGATTGCATTTCCTGCAACAGTTTCAGAACTTTTATTTTTCAAGAAAGTATAACCATCTGATCGGACCTCCATACGCTTACCCAACTTTCCTCTGCTGACAAGTTTGTTGCATATATTCACACATGAGCAGAGTTCCCCTGGTTACTCCAAAAGTGAGCAAACTTCCAGTTACTGATTGTGTTACTCTCGGTGTAAATACAGAATAGATCTGGCTGGCTGCAAACGTGCCGCCTAAACTGGCTTCTAGTGGCAACAGGAGCATAAAAAACGCAATATTGTCTTCGGCAGAGTGTACAAGCTAGCCGGATGAGCCCGCTAAATGCCTGGGGTGTGGCGAGGGATGGAACCTACACTTGAAATCTGATTGGCCACCCCAAAAAGTAATGCTGTTGATGAAGCCAGCATGTTTTCCAAAGAGCAAAGAAGACCAACTCATTGCTCCTTTAATGATACAAAATAAAATAAAAAACACAGGACTCAATGTACCCAGCGCCTTTCTATTACTGCGTGTCCTGCCTGGACCTGTCTGGACACAGCACTGCATGATCAATAGCCTTTGTTTACATCTCCACGCTAACTCACACGCACCCCAAATTGCACAAACAACACAAAGCCGCAGTGATTACTGCAAAGGCACACTTGTATGCAATCATTTATTAAACTCAGGTTCAATTTTAAACCTGTTACTCTCCTGGGCCGGCACAGAAAAAACAGATTAACAGGCTATAAACAGATGAGAGGGCAGACAGGAACTCTCATTATGAAAAGCACACAGACACCTCGCGAGGAGCCAAGTGAGGGTGTAATCTTAAAATAGCCGTGCGGTGACATGGCATGGCGACAGAGTTTTTGCTGTGTCATCCTCAGCTGTTTGCCAAATAAGGGGAGAATCACCGGCGACTCATGAGGCTGCGTAAAGTCCCTTACATAAGAGCAGCCCTGGGCAGGACTGTACCAGAGCGGAGACGGGTCACTCTAACATTTTACTATTTTATGGAATTATACATGTGATTGAATTGTGTGTTTTATATTATGTAAGGGCAAAGCCAATCAACGATGTTAAGGGGTTTTAGTGCTTCTATTTAGGGAAATAAAATCAAAGAACGTTGTTTGGATCACTCTGAGAAACAACATCTTAAGTCCCAAAAACACTTCATTGATGACTCTCTCATGGGAAAAAGAAGCTTAGCCTCATTCAAAGACCTGAAACTGTGTGTGTGTGTGTGTGTGTGTGTGTGTGCCTATTTAAGCCCCTTATTAGGGCTATTCCGGTCTGTGCCGACTGTAGCACTCAGGTGCTTACATAAGCTTAAGGAGCTGGACTGCTCTGAGTGACCAAAACATTGTGTGTATGTAGTGTGTGTGTGTGGGGGGGGGGGGGGGGGGGGGGGTTGCAGTCAGGCTGACCTCACACAGTGACATTCAAACAGAGCAGAAGGCCAGATGACGCTCACATTATGAACCCTTCTGCATCATTTATACGCTACACACACTCTGACTTCACTGCGCTCAATCTGTGCCTCTCTCGCATACGCACATGCTCATTAGGTAGAAAGTATTGGTGAGGGTGTATACATGCGTGTGTATATATATATGGCCTACTCTGCAGATGGAGTGTGACCGGTGAACACAGATTAATTAACACATATAGCAGGCATGTGCACACAAGCCCATCAATCAGCATGCAAATGATCCCACCAAAACACTGGCAAGGGTGATATGGCACCCACTCTCTCTCACACACACACACACACACACACACACACACAAACTAATCATGCAGAAATTATAGTCAATTGAAAGCCCCTCTATGAGTGCGAGTACCATTATGATGAACAGTGAGTGAGTGCAAATGTGTGTGTGTGTGTGTGTGTGTGTGTGTGTGTGTGTGTGTGTGTGTGTGTGTGTGTGTGTGGCATCTCTAAGGCCTAACTCTGTTAACCTCCATTACAGAGCAAAATCCCAGAAGCACTTTCTCGAAAAAAGATTCATTGGAAATGTGATTTGGGCATACACACACAGACAAACACACACAAACACACACATACAGTGAAATGGTCCACAAACTCAATGTGTCCAGTCGCTGGCTCTCAAAGTGAAAGACAGCAGGTGGTCCATTATTTTTTAGGTGGCTGGGTTCAAAAGCGGCGAGGGAGTCTGAGGTGGACCCTCACATGTCTCGCTTTATTGTGGCCACATCAGATGCAACCAGATGGCTGTGTGGTCCGTTTGTTCTGTCTTTCTGTCCGTTTGTGGCATTCAAACCATCTCCTTTTTCCTCCAGGGTTAGCATCCATATTTGAATTTTTATCTACTGTGTACAATTTAGCTCACAACATTTTGGGAAATACGCTTATTCGCTTGACTTTTGTGGTTTTGAGTGAACCGTCTTGAAAACGATTTGATAGGTCGCTAAAACTTTCGGCACAGACCTTCACGCCCCCCTTAGGATGAACTGTGTTTATTCATATGGTCCTTTAACTTTTCATCGAGCACCACCATCAGGTAAAAAATGTATTTTGTCCAATACTTTGGTTTACCGGCAAAAATGATAACATTCCTGTCAACCTCAGCTGTACTTGTTGTTGTTTGGTGCCAATTAGCAAATGTTAGCATGCTAACAAGCTAAAATAAGATGACGAACACCTCAAACATTACCTGCTAAACATCAGCATGTTAGCATTGTCATTGTGTCAGCAGGCTGACATTAGCATTTAGCTCAAAGAACCACTGTGCCTGTATGGCATCACAGAGCTGCTAGCATGGCTGACTCAAAGTCTAGTTATTTCATCATCAATAAATCTTTTTATGTGTTGTCATGTTATTGGTTTGGAAATTGCCGTAAACTTTGTTTGAAGGTAGGTCTGGACTGCTTTTAGGTGCACCCTGATTGCACACATCACATCACAGTCTGATCATCCTGCATGTTGGTTTCAGATGAAAGGTAAGTTACGTCAGCTGTAGCCTGGAGGTAAAAGAAGGGGGCTCCCCAGATGAGCAATGGGTTCTCTCCACCCTCGACAGCTACAATCAAGGTGCCCTTGTGTAAAACACGAACCTCCATCATTCTTTGGTTGAAGTAGAAGACTGTAATAGTACCACAGAGCTGCTAATGTGAGCAAGAATGTGAAGTAGTCTGTTGAAAAGCAGTGTGCATGCTTATTATTCCTCTCTGACTCTGGAGAGTTGTCTATCGAAGAAATTAGAAATCTCCAAAACAACAACACAGGAGTTCTGCTTGTTACAATTAGCACAACTCCCCCTCTAATGCCAGCGCCAACAATGAAAGTGAGACTGATGCTAAATGAGGCAAAGAGGGCATGGTTTAATTAATAAAGATTAGCCTACTTTTCTACAGACCACAAGGAAGCCAAAGTTGGAGTAGTTTCACTTCAGCTTTATTATTCCAGGAACCTCTGTGATACACTGTACTTCCAACACGGGATGACATTTTCCCAGGGCATGAATTCATGGCGTCACCGCCTAATCCATCCTCATCCCGTCCTATTCCTGTCAGGTGAACGGCATGGAGTAAGGGAGGGTGAGGGTGACCTCTGCTTCTAAATAAAGAGTTTTTACATCAACGAAATGGCTGCACATGTTGTTTGTTGGGATTTTCTGTGCATCTCTGACTCACGTCAAAGCTGTTTCCAGGTCTGCGCTGCATTGAGCACCTCAGAGAGACACAGTGTGACAACTCGTGTGACATTTCATTTGGGGATTTTGATGCTTTGATAAGAAACAGACGCCAACAGGTCAGAAATATAAAAGCAGCAGCAGTGAAAGGACGACTTCTAATAGAGGACTTTGGCTTTGAATAAAAAAGATTTTTTATTGTGAGTGATGAATATGTATAAAAAAAATGCGTGCCCTTTTGAGCCCTGTTGTGTGAGGGTGTGAATGCACGTGTGATGTGAGAGAGGATTAAAGTAGGCCTGACTCTAATGTAGGCAGAGTCAGATATGTATGAGGCATACAACAAACAAGAGGAACATCTCTAGAAAATCACCTGCATTTGCTGTAATACACTGCCCACGCGTATTCAACTAGGGGAATTAAAACCTGTAAAGCCAGACAGATTAATTGTCTTAAATAAGCTTATGGACATGGATAAGAAAAGCCAAAGTCATCCTTACCACAGCAATACTCTTGCTTTTCATTGTGTGGAGGCATGAGGAGGGAGAAAGTGGGTTAAGGGGAGAGAAAGATGAAGGCAGAGGGGCTGAAAAATTAAATGCAAAGCTGCTAGGTCTTTGAAGGGATTAGTCCATAGTCCCTGCACGCTCACAAATGATCTGACACGCAGTTTAAGTCCACAAGATATCGCACAAGAATTATTATAGGGATGAACAGATTGATGTACAAAGGTCTCAGATACGTTTTTGCTGGGGATTGCTGATCTGACAAGTCCGACCTTGACCTTATCGACTCTCTACTGTGTCAAATAAACCTTTAAAGGGATAATGACAATTTTTCCTGGGATATGAATCCTGCACTTACAGTGTGTCATAGCAATTAACATTATCAGCCTATACATTTTACCAAATTATGGTTTTGGTCTTTGTAATTTGCATGCATGTGTTTCAAATGTGAGGACCATATCCTAATTTGCCCCTCCACTCAACTCTTAAAGGGACACCCCAGAGATTTAGTAGTACACTTACACTACAGTTGGGGGGACTCACAAGAGACAGATTAAACAAGACTAAGAGTCGACAGCCACACAGCTCTGTGAGGCTGTACTTTGAGCTGAATGCCAACATAATGCTAACATTTGTCTGGCTCACAGGAAGCAGGCTGTTGGTATAAGTCTGCCATTGGCTGACTATTTCAGTCGGAACTCTCCTCCCCTTCCGCTATTTGCGTGTTACCATTTTGCAAGGGCACCGTTGCTGCTTACAGGGCTTTTTCCCCATTCCCAGAATGATAATGGGTTGAGCCAGACCTTTCTCTGGCGCTGGCACAGCGCTAAAACAAAGTGTGGAGATAGGCGTGTCTATGAGAGACTATGCTAACATGTACACAATGATAATGCTAATATGCTTATATTGAGCAGGTGTAATGTTTATCATGTTCACAAGCTTAGTATAGCATGTTAGTATGCTAAAAAAAGCACTAACCACACAACGTACAGCTGAGGCTGATAGGAATGTTGTTAGTTTTACAGGTATTTTGTGACAAACCGAAGTACTGGACAAACTGAAACTTTGACCTGATAATGGTGCTAGATGAAAAGTTAAGGGATCACCAAATTTACTACAATTCATCCTGAGGGGGACATGAATGTCTGTACATGTTTGCTGATTGGGACGAGCTTGACGAGGTTTCTCTTTTAAAACTGCCTTTTCCCACACGGACTTCCCTTATTCCACCTTATTCCTCGGCTTTCTTAATTCCTCTGCCCTGAACCTACGTGCTGACGTTGTAGGAAAAGTCAGCAGTTTTCTGCCTATCTAAATCTGGCCATCTCACCACTGTGCACTTTAAAATAACCCCCTCCTCTCCACTTCCACATCCATCCACCTCCTCCTACCTTAATACTCCAGAGACTGGTGCGCAAGCAACAAGGCAATTATAAATTTCCTCCTGTGTAATTTCTATACGTCACCCAGGTAGAGCTGGCAGTCACACAAGCATGTCCACAGATGCAGGAGCACACACACACACACACACACACACACACACTCACATATTCCCTGATTTTGATGCATTGTGGTGCCTGGTGTGCAGCAGGCATGTAAGGCAGAACCGAGGCCTTCTTCAGCCCTGTCTGGAAGGATTGTTTCGGGCATGCATCATTACTGTAAGTAGGTGTTGTTGCCCCTCCCTGCTGCTTTGCTAACTCACAGTCATCGCTTTCTCTAGACCTGGAGGAGACACTTTCACAGCCACAGCCATACATCGGGGGAAGCAGGAAAAATGTAGGTCCTTTTAACCATTTCCAATCCTTAAACCTGCACTAACGTAACTTATTCATGAAGCTGACTGAGTGCATTCTCTCTCAAAAAAAGTGTTTGGTTTGGGGCTTGAAAGGTGAAAATAGTCCAACTTACATGAAAAAACCTTTAATATTTGATGACCCTGTCTTTGCAGGTATTTGTCAGGTCTAATGAGTCCGGCGGTGATTCACCACAATGCTCAGAAAGGTTCCTTGAGGACAGCACAAATCTTAATTTCAGATTAACTTGTCCAAAGGCTGAACACTGGCATGGCATTAGAATTATGTCTCAAAATGTCGCGGTTCCAAGAGCAGCAGTCTTCCAGCTGTGAGTAACAGAGAAAGGCCACATCCAGTTCCATGACGTAGTGTTATGTAACACTCAGCCAGTGTTGCCACTGACGCTCTGACAGTCAGGACAAGCCATTAAGCTGCTCGCCCTGTGAGCACAAGCTAACTGGGTCTAAATTTGACAGCTTAGGCTTAGCCAGGCGGCGATACACTGACTGACTGAAAGGGGCGTCTGAGGGATGACCGGAGGCTCTATGTTTTACTCCGGGAACAAGCTCATTCTGGCTTCCGCCGCAGTGTGAAAGTGTACTGTGTGTGTGTTTGGTGAACAGCAGGTGTGGAGGGCGAAGCGCAGCAGCCGTGAAGGTAACACACAGTAGGATTTAGGTGTTTGGCACTGAGGTCTGTTGGACGCAGCCAGTGAAACTGTTACGTGACATGCTGATACCAGCAGCGTTTTCTTCCCTAAGCTGCTACTTTTCTGACTGGCTTGGTGTGATTCCAGACTAAGCTCTCCTTGGTCGTGTCCTACCAAAAACACTCCAGAGCCTTCCAGGAGGCTATTTCTACAGCAGTCTGCAGTCAACACAGCAACTATTAACAACTCGCAGGTCTGACCAGTGGTTAAATAACAATCAAAGCTTCGTATTCTCAAAGGCCAAGGTATTTAACCAAAGGAGGAATTGCAGCAAGTCCCTAAATCCGATTACTAATTGTACTTTTAATCAAACATTTCAATTAGATTAATTTACTTTTTCACTCTGCAGTTGACTTTAAAATACTGACAATTAATGAAATATATGTTTCAATCGGTCAGCACCACTTTACAACACGATACACGATATTTTCATTTATCAAGCCTGATTTGGCCTCTTCCAAGGACCGCATTTGACATCTCACCCTCCTTTTAGCTTAGTAGCACCTGTTAGGGTGGGACAGTTCCACCTGTACCATTCTTATCGGTTCATGAGGTTTGGTGACGTCACATCATTTTTCAATGCCATCCCAAAATGGCAGTTGTAGAAACGACTCCAAAAAGTCTTAATGACAGGTGTGGAAGGCCAAAAAAGGACAGAAATCCTGCACACTTCAACTCACTTTATTTAGTGATGACATTTCAAACACTGCACTGCATTTTATGAGGAAGGATTTTACTGCTCTGGAAATGTATCATGATGACAATGATTCCATCTTTTGTCATGATGATTGCGAAGCGAGGGCTAGCTGCTAGCTACTTTCTAGGATTCATGCTTTATTAACACCAATTCAGCCACCTTGACTTTGTTGCTATCACTTTTTTTGGTGGTTTAAGAACATCGCAGTCCTTCAGTCTTTGCTACTGAACATATGCGCACATGTACAGTGGGGTCCAAAAGTCTGAGACCACATTGAAAATCTCAAATATTTTCAAGTTTCAAGTTTGAGTATTCAGAAACATTTAAAAACACAAGAAGTTATGACATATACAGTATGTTGTTGTTGTTGACGTTTGTTAGAGTCAAAGCCATTATTCACAAGACTGCAAGAGGTTACGCAAGAAAATTGTAAACATGTGGGTAACCTCATCTTTACCCATGCTTGAATTTCTGAACCGATGAAGTTCACAGTTCAAAACAAATCATGGCCTTGAGCAATATTTACTATGCAAAATGAACAGCATTATTCATGACAAATCTCGTATTCTTGCCCTTGGAAGGGGAATACAGCATTAAAGTGGAAATGAAACTCATCCATTTCGCTGTGAGGTTGAGCGACTGAGACCGTAAGCCAACATCTGGACCTCCTCCAGAATCATTTGGACTTGGATGATCACTGCTGGAACATCTCGATCAAAAGTCATTAAGAGAAGCCGTCTGCAAACATCGTCGTGATCCACCCACCTCGAGTGAGGACAGAAAGTCTGCGCTGATGAAGACACAAGTTAGAAGAGAGGCAGGAAAGAGAGAGAGAGAGTGGGTGACAAATGAGGGATGATTAGGCTTCTTTTGTCCATTCACTACTTTAGAATAAGTCAAGTGTAGGCAGCAGGTGGGTTCAGGCAGTGTGGGTTTGAGTCATCCACGAGGAGGTGTGTGTGTTTGTGTGTGTGGGCAACACAGGACAAACTGCCTCTGACCTGATCAAATATTGCACGTAATTGTAGGGAGGATCCGGAGAAACAGAACAAAGGGAGTCGTGTTTATCAGATTACCGCAGGCCTCTCTACACCTTTTCCCAGCTCAAAATAGGATTTTGTGTATGTGTGTGTGTGTGTGTGTGTGTGTGTGTGTGTATGTGTCTGTTTGCTTTTGTTAAGTGTTTCACATCACACTAAATTGTGTTAACCTTAATGGTGTAAATCATTTCTATAAGACCGTTCTGAATCACTGGAGATGAATGATGCTTCAAGCTGAGACATGAATGTTTGTGTGTGTGTGTGTGTGTGTGTGTGTGTGTGTGTATGTGTGTACAGAGTAGCGATAGCTGTTACTGGTGTTTTATGATGTTGGTGTCACATAATAGCCCGCCAGCTAGACTTTGAATTAGACTACTGTGAAGACCCCACCTGTTCCAACACACACACACACACACACACACACACACACACACACTGTTTCACACATACATTCTTTGGCCCGCTATCAGATCAAAATGTACGCACTTGCAAATATGCACACACAAAAACACACACACAGAGACTGAAGAGGCATACAGAAAAAAAACTGCATGCATGCAAAACAACCCAGCAGAACAAGAATCCACACACACAAATACACACTCTATAGACAGTGATTAATGAGCTTTTGTTGTTGCTGTGTAACACCACATCTGCTGCCACAGGGACTTCAGCACGAGCCGGAAACAATATGGCCTACTTGGCCCATTATACAGTGGCCAGTCATATTGAAACACACACACACACACACACAAACACACACACACACACACACACACACGTCTGCCCTCATTATGCTGGTGGCAACCTCATTTTGTCCCAAACCACCCCCCTCCTCTACACACACACACACACACACATACACACACATGACCCCTGCAAACACACACATATGTCCATTATACATCTTGTATCCATCTTCCCCCCAAGACCAGGGCAACCGGCATCCCCAAGAACTCCCAGAATGCTTCACTCAGGGTTTCTACAAAGACTCCCCAGTGATCTGCCGACGGTCAGCCCTACCACACTGCAGACCACCAAAACAATAATACTTTTTTGCAGAGAACAGCAGTAAACTCATAAAATCAGAATGCATTGAAAGAGAGGAAAGGATTAAAAAACATTGACAAAAACATTCAACTATCAACTAACGGTTGATCCAAAGACCACATCTTGTTTGTAATCTAGAGTTCTGAGGAACTGCTTTGGAGTCTGGGTTTTATTTTTAATCTTTTTGGCTTCTTCCCAGACTTATTTTTGCTCATTAAAATAAAACCAGTTTTAGCACGGCTGATGTATAGGGCTGGCTCGTGGTCAGATGTGCGTGGGTGGAAGTTCGTGTGATGTGCATGTGGCCAGGTCACCTTGTTTGGGGTGGGATGTGTGCGCGCTGCGTGTTTGCTGGGGAGGGGTTCGACCAGCTTGGCATTGATGTGACGACCTCTGCGGGGGTCAAAGCAGAAGACAGAAGTTGAAGCCAAATGGCGAAACAAAGGCAAGGCGTGGCTGTGAGTTTTATGGAGCCTGGTATGTGTGTGTGTATGTGTGTGTGTATGTGTGTGTGTGTGTGTGTGTGTGTGTGTCCATAGGGATAAAAGAGACACCCTGAGGACAATAGAGGTGTGTAGCAGCTGACTATAGGGGAAATTATTCAAGAAACAAATTAACATTTCACTCAACCACTTGGGACACCGCCTATTAATCTCACACAGCTATTTTAAAATGATCTGCAACATTTTCCTTGAAATGCATTCTGTTCCACTAATACGGACAACTGTGATTCAGCCTGGTTCATTACGGCTTCTCATGTTCGCTGTTCACGACAATCAGTGTCCGGCGCTTTTTCCTTACAATGCATGCTGCACAGGCAATGATGTATCTTATGCCGACCAACAGTCTAAAGCCCAAAGATATTCAGTCATATAAGACAAATAAAACATTTGAGTGGTTGAACTAAGTCATGTTTAGCATTTTTGCTTGAAAAAGGACTTAAGTGATGAAACATTTGAATTGCCTCTTTCAAAGCGTTATTATTGGATTATTATTACTGATGCCTGAACACTGGAGCTAACTATTTCATGTGTTGTTGGGTAGTTCTATGTTTTGTGTGTACAGTCTTAATCTGCAAAGAAACAAAGAACAACTAACTCCAGCAATCAGATTATTGTAGTGCAGTAAAAAGGGAAATGTTCCCCTCTACAGTGTAAAGTAACAAAAAAAGACAAATACTCAAAGTAGCTACAAGTACACCAAAATTGTATTGAAGCCCACTAGTGTTTTTTTTTTTTGGTTAGGTTGAAATTGATCAAATAAAATCTTGGTGGTTAGCATTAGCGACATTAGCCACAGTACGTATATAGAGGAAAATAAGTGCCGCTTTAGTGATGAAAAAAATGTTTGCAATGATCTGTGACATCTTTTTCACAGCAGACACATTGACGTGTCACAGCAAGAAAAGCACGAGTGTCATTAATAACGGCTGCGTTCTATTTAGGTGGTTCCAGTGTCCTGCAATTGTGTGTGCTGCCTAACCAGGACACTCAATTGGACTGAGCCATCTTTCACGTAATTAGTTAGTTAGTCTGTGCTTTTCATGCCACGGAGAGTCACCATGTCTGCCGTGAAAAAGGTGTATCGCTGTTTAACAACAACAGACAAGATATAAAATAAAATCAACCACAAGACAGACAGAATTTGAAAGAAAGAAACAAGAACAACCAATATATAATGAAGCGGGATTCCCCCAGCACTTGTCTTGATATCCTGAAAACACACACGGCCTCAGGCCAAAACAGCCTCTGGCAAACACCAACATCACAGTGGTTATAAGAATGTGAGAATCTCCTCTGACTGTCTTCCCATGCGCTGTTTGAAGAGGGAGAACCATTTTAGAGGCCGTAATCATACGAGGTGCGTCGCAGGGAGTAGCACACAAGTGTACAGTAAATCATAACTATGAATATGATGGCTCATTGACTTGTGTAATCACACAGTGACAGCGGGGGATGAAAATGATCGATTTCCTCTTTTCACTGTGTAATGAGCAAAGTTTAAACATTACAGCGGGATAAGGCTATTCCCTGCTCAGCCCTGCTGCTGCGCTCTGTTGCAACACACACAGGCGTAAGAATATCACATAACCACACACACACACACACACACACACACACACACACACACACACACACACAGGTGTACACACACAGACGGCTCACATTTTCACCTCTAACATTTAACGACAAGAGAGAATGAGCAGGGCCGTCTACAGACTCAGATAATTAAACCAGGGGGAAATTATTACACCCCCCTCCCCCCTTCTCTATCTCCGTTCTCTCTGTCTCTTTTTCTGTTTTGTTCACTTCCCACTCTTACTGCTTGTCAGCAAATCAGAGAGAGAAGATTCAGAAGAAGGCAGTTGGGCCACAAAGCGGAGATGAAAGTCATATTTTCCATCTATTAACTTCCATCTGTGCTGTGTTTTTTTTAGCGCAATAATTCAGTTGCTGTTGTTGACAGGTGCTTTGCTGCGGCAGGTGCGAGAAGCATCATTGGGCTAATTTATAGTTTTCATTTAGTGTCTTTATCATCCCATTATTGGCCATTACACAAACACACACACACACATATACACCGGCACCCCTGAGAGGGTCCAAAAGGTATAATAGTCGTGCTCCTCACCAGCCTTTGTGGTGTGTGTCTCATTACTGTTTGCAACACAATCAGGCCCTGCTCACCTCCACAGCAGGGCTCTTTGACTTGACTCACACTGTGTGCCTCTGTATGCGTGTGTGTGTGTGTGTGTGTGTGTGTGTGTGTGTTTGTGGAGTCAATAGATGTTCAGAGCGCAGTACGTAGGAGTGTAACTCCTGCTGTGATGTGTTTTACAATTCATATCTGAGCGCTGGAGTGCTGTAGAATCACCAACACAAATCAGCTGTGATGAAATAGGGTCCATTACCCCAACACACACACACACACACACACACACTTTTAACATTTACAATACGGCACTTGGACACACACACACAGAGCAAAAGCCATTGTCCAGAGAGGAGAGGGAAGGGGTGGGTGACGACGAATGGGAGGGGTGTTTCCATGGTGACCGGGGCGACAGAAGGAAGAGGGGGTCTGCCTCCCGACCTTCATTGAGAAGGTGAATGACACTAAGCTGAGGCAAGACAGTCAGTAGTCACAATGCTAGAGAAAAGGGCGATCAGCAGCCGTGCGAGCCCGTCGTGGCTGTGGGCCGTGTGAGCTCCAGCAGTCAGTCCGAGGCACTTAGCATTAGCATCAGAAAGACGTTATGCTAATAGCATCAAAGGCCCCAGCCCCCGCCTTTGTGTTCCCTGCGCCAACCCAAGGGCACAGGGAGGATTTTACATTTCAACTGCCGTTCCAGCCCCAAACTCCCAAAAGCATTTGCATGAAGATACAATTTGAAAAATAGAGAAAATGTGATGCATTACACAAACGATGGAGCCCGGCCAAGCCTCTAACGGTCCACAGACACCGAGAGGAAAGGCTTCGAGACAGCATGACGGAGGGTAGAACAAGCAGAACTCAGTACACTCAAGTCAAAGTGAAACCAGAACTTCTGTTTCACTCGTGCTCCTGAGGTAGAAAACCTCATCGCATTGACGTGTTTAATGATGCAGGAACTACAACTTACATTATAACCTGTTTTCAGAGGCCTTTAATGAACACCATCCTCCACAAGCCCAAGACCTTCACAGGTTAAATGTCACCCAGCGTGACAGACTGATCCCAGTCAAGTGGCGAGCTACCACACTATGATGCTAACAAAGGGAGGCAGAACAGGGAAGACCAAACACCACAGGAAGCTGTAGAGTTGTTAAAGCTGGTCAAACTGACAGGGATGGAAAGAGCACGAGAGTATTTTACTCAAGTAAAAGTAAAATGACTTCCTCACTAGAATTAACCTGAAAAGTCTGACAATTAGCGTTAAACAAAAACGACTGACAATAATACAATGAATAAAGACATTCTCTTTTTATGGGGGCAAGAGGTAACATTAGGTCATTAGTCTTTCGAGTTAAATACCTTTTCAAGATACAAGGCTTCATCAAACAAATGTATAGTTCGATCACACATAAACAAATAGTATTGCATGTCATGGTTTAATGCCTTTTCTTTGACCTAAATTCATGTTTTCAGGGAATTGAATTAAGTATTTAGAGACTGCAGTCAGCTGATACCGGACCAAGCACTCCTTCACGATGTGATACCTGCAGGACAAAGTCAGCGGCGCTGCGCACTCTTCTTCCTTTGTTTTTGGAAATCAATTTGTTGGGTGTCCCATTTACACCATGAAATTGGAGATAGGAGGGCCCTTCCAGCAGACAAAATGAAATATCACAGGGTCTAGCAATTACAGTATTTACTCCACCCAGTGTGTTATATGTCCTCCTGCGTTAAAGTACCCTTCAGGCCTATGAGAACGGCAAATAACAAAAGGGAAGAGAGTCCACCTCCACATGAATCACTTCAATCGACACCAATGACATACTTCCAGCACACACCACTGCAGAGAAAGATGCCGCCAGAAGAAGACCACTGAAAAAGAGGGTAACCTAAGTAAAGGAGGAGGATGTTTGTTCAGGGTGGAGAGAGAAAAGACTCAGTCACCTTGGATGAGTCATTCAACACACCTAAGCATTTCATAGGGAGACATATTTACAGTGCAATAGTCTCTCCCTCTCCTTCCCCCCTTTCTGGTTAGTCAAGCATCACGGCACACATCCACACACACAGGCAGAGTGTCACCCTGTGAAAAGAAATGTCATGGTGCGCCGACACAACCACAAGCTGGATAAAAACAGCATTTAATTTCTTTTCTCATCTCTCCGAAATGGCTTGTTATTGGATTGAAAGGGTGCCCTTGGCCAGCGCCGCTGTGACTCGCTGCAGGGAGGATGTTCGTCATCCACAGACAAAGAAGCCCGGGTCAAAGGGTATAAATAGGCGAGAAATGAAGAGCAGAGAAATGGAGGTGGCTGACGGCATCTGATAAATGATGTTCAAGGTGCTCTGACTAAAAAAAAAGGAATATTTGCATCCTTGCTGAAGTACAGGTACTGCGAGGTGATCACTACCTCAAGTTTACTCTGCTGATAGTGTCATGGGTTTCCTGTTTCTTTGTTTTTTTGGTGTTAAAGGTGTGACGTGAAGCATCATAAAACGTTTTAAAACATCAATGTATCATTCCCAAATTATACCAGAGTGTTTTACTCTAATTAATGGAAAACATACTTTGGCACTGTATGAACATGGGAAGACAAAAGAAAGGTACCTGCATGCTGGAATCAGAGCTCCCTTCAAGCTTTCTTTTGTATTGGTTTTTTTTGTGTGTGTCTAGCACCTATCCAATAAAGGTTTTGTGGATGTGCACACAGCTGTCCTTGCCAAAAGCATGGCAAGGACAGCTTTACATGAAAATGTGCCCATAGTCTGACTAGTTTGACATTTTAATAAATATGCTTATTCGCTTTCTTGAAGAGAGTTAGATGAGAAGATCAATAACACTCGTGTGTGGTAAAACAAGGGGAGACAGCTATCCTGGCTCTGTCTGAAGGTAACAAAATCCGCCTATAGCAAATTGCGCTTTTATGGGGGATTGTGTGCCAGATATAACATGTATAATATATATAATATAATATGTTTATTAGTAAGCTTCGTTACCTTCAGACAAAGCCAGGCAAGCTGTTTCCCCCTGTTTCAAGTCTTTGTGCTAAGCCAAGCTAACCAGCTGTTGGCTGTGGCCTTATATTTATTGTATAGACATGAGAGTGGTATCAATCTTCTCATGTAACTCTGTGCAATTTAGCAAATACAAGCATTTCCTAATATGTCAAACTATTCCCTTAACAACCAAGAATGAAGAGAGTAAGATTTTAATGTTCCACAGAAATATGTTTAGGCTGTAAGTACCAAGCAGGTGTATTATATCATCTAAAAAGCCAGTTGAGAAACAAATAAGAAACAGAATTCTTCACCTCTTCCATCAATAAAAGGTGGAGGCTGAGCACTCATTAAACCACGGCTGACTAAACGAGACGCGTGTTCGGAAATCCTCGGGGAAGAGTGACAGCGAGGGAAGAGGGCTGTCTGCATTACTTAGCTGCGTAGATCACAAACCAATAACAAGGCTCATTTCCCTCCTTCTGTCCCAGAGGACCGGCCTCCGGGGTCAGAGGGGCGTGTCGTCGTGGTTTAGCCCCAGCAGGAGGAGGCGTGTTGGGCCGCGACCCGCCTGATGACACAGCCCTGTCTTTTTCCAGAGCAACTGTCCCCGTCTTACACACAGGCAGTTCTATAGTTACAACGCAAGACATTCTGGAGGAGACACTTGAGATGAGTGACCCTCAACGCATCACTGATACAACACTATGTCCATGCAGGTCATGTCTGCAGGTGACCCACTAACACATTTACCCATGTTTCAACTCTGCATGTGAACCCTTTGAAAACCATCTTGATTCATGGATTTCAGAGGAATTCCACATAACTACCACTAACTATATTTTATTATTTTTGGTAGCAGTAGCAGCACAGTTAGGTGAGGAAAATACTTAAAGTAGAAATAGTTGCACTCGTTTCAGCAGTTGTCAGTGGAGTATTTTAATATTTTTTAGTTTTTCCATCCCTAAAAATAAAATTTATGGGAAACATGTTCTTGATTAATAGTCAAATACTACACTGACATTTCATAATGGCACAAAATACCTGCCCTCAATAATATTGCACCCTAGTGAGTATAAGCCCAACCTACTGTACATCTATATTTTTTTTTACAGTAACAGCTCACAATGCTCCATGAATGCTTGAAAAATATTAAAGATTTTCTTGATACAATACAATTTGTATCATCTTATGTTATGACTAATGCTGTAAAATACAAGTGACCTTTTTGATTGATATCTGTCGCCAAAAATGTCCTCTTTTCGTGATTGTAACGAAACAGACAAAACACAGCATCAGTCCGACAAGGATCGTTTAATAACAAAAAATTATAATACAAACAAGTTACAAATAAAGAGTGGACTCATTTCTGACCATGTCAAGTGATCAGGCACAGAATCACCATCAAATAACATTTGCATTCAATAATGTGGCCATTGGAAACCTGAGCTTGATACAAAATGTTATGAACTGAGTGTGGTACAAATGCATGTTGCACAATGATTAGGAGGCATTACAAAAAGATAGAGTGTAAGAGTATAAATATACTGTATGTACAACTGATGGAGTAAATTCCTTAATGCAGACTCAGACAGGTGCCTTGCAGCTCTTCTGTACAGTTGGGAGTTGTAGGAAATCCCTTCTGCTGCTAACTCAGTGTCCATGCATCAGCAGGGACATTAAAAACAAATGTGTCTCCTGGCAACATACCAACCCACTGCAGAAAATTATTTCTTTCTCCTCTCCGCATCTCCCATATACTTGATTTGCATTTCTTTAAATTAAGTCTAAATGTAGAGAAAGGAGAGGATTGGCTGAGTCAGGGTGCTGGGCAGAAATAAAACTGCCACCCTCGGGGCACTAGTCAGCGACAGCGTCACAATATTTGCGAAAAATAATCATGGGTTATTATCATATTCTGCTGGCAACCACAGAGCATCCTGCTCTGTCAAACTCCATTCAGGCTTTCACTTCAAGGGTCACAGGTTGAAGGTCAGGGGTCATGGTGCGGCAGTCACTAGGAGGGGGCATCTTCACCGTGTATAGCCTTATACTTGGACATCTCCTCTGGAAAGACTTTGCTGAGCTCGGAGATTAGAAGGCTCTTGAATTTCTGTAATAAAATACAACAGTAGAGGTTGGTTTATGACTGAAATATAACTGCTTATCATTTCATGTGGAAGGTAACTAAACTTATGTATGATGTTTATACCAAGGACATGGTACAATCTGCCTTGTGGCCATTTGCGTCGCCAAATAACAAAACAACAAAACATTAGACACAACTGAATATAGACTAAATATATCAATTAACTGATTTGTGGAGCAGAACTTCTACTGACGAAAGATTTAAGCACTGTGTCCAAAGACAATTCATTTATCATGAAGAACAAGGCCACTTTAAGAGAGAGGGCTATCTTGAGTGCATGGCTCTTTGTATCATGAAGATGATCCTTGAAAGGGGCATTTTTTTTTTTATCTTCTTAGGAATTCCTACATATGCTTGGGAGGCTCTGTTTATTCTTGCAGTGTCATCGGTGGGGGATCTCAGTGACCCTGGCATTATCTCTTACCGTCATGGTGTCAATCTTCCCTTTGACCTGCTCGTTCCTCGCCAAGGCTCTCTCCAGACATTCCTTGGTGTACAGCTGAGGGTTTCGACCTTGGTCAATGTATCTACAAACACAAGGCATAATATCAGTCAAGGGAACTGTGATGAAGCTAGGAATCTCAGATATGGAATTATAAATTCCATTTGCTAACTTAGTAAGCTGGCCTTGCTTCCTGGCACCGGCTCACTCTAAAATATATGACTCTCCAGAGTTTTTTAAATCATGTATGATCTACTTATACCAGCAAGTGTTCTTTCAGCACCTACAGTACACTATGAAGAGAAACAAAAAATTCTTTAAATTTGAAGGGTTATTTTATAGTACGTGTATGTCGAATGTTAAAGTGACTCTCAACAATCCAGAATAAAAGTAATATGAGGCACGTAACGTTACCAGAATTGCGGACAAGAAACGACACTATAAAATCGTCAGATTTTTGAATGGAGTTCGGCGTGGCTTTAACGCATAACGTTATGTATTATCTCCACGCAACAAATACGTGTAATCGCGGCAATACAGCGATGACAGGGAACGGGAGAGGTGTAAAGAAAATACTATTATATGGGTTATAAAGTCGGACAGGCACAACAATGACAGCTGGACTCACTCAAAGACCTCCAGCGGTACGTTGATCTCATGAAGCTGTTGACGGCACTTCTCGATGTCTTGCAGTCCAGATATCATGAAATTTCTGCGAAGAAAAATGAGCAGAACAGGTAAACATAATGCTTTTGTGCAGACTCGTATGGTTATAACGTTTTCAATAAAACATGACTCACAGTTTTTGGTTGAGTCCTGCTTGGCTGCTAGGCTGGAAGTCGCTGACTATGATTCCCAACTGTCGAATATTCTCGATAAATTTCTCCAGATGCTCCTCCAGATTATCAAATTTTTCGGCCATCTTAATAAACTGTTACCGAACCACTAAAAATAAATAGAAATTACTCCGTTTAGAAGAATCCCTTTGTCAGATATTCGCTGTTTACTGATAGCCACCGACTCCACGACAGCCACAACGCCGAACTGCTTTACGGTAATGAAATAGCCAATCGCTGTGGGTACTGTTCTGCTACCGAGGTAACAACCAATGACAAATTGTCGTTAAATGTCGTGCTGCCAGTCAGGAAGAAGCCTCTTTGACAAGACTTGAGTTCACAGCTGCAGACTAATGTTATTTAAATCATATTGAGGATATATGCTATTTAATTTTGGAAATATGTGCTATGAAATAATGTTTGTACCTATGAAATCTATTATAATGGCCCATGGTTGTAGGCTAGGGTCACTAGGGGCTGAGGACTGAAGTTCACCCTGTTGTTTAAATATATCAACGCATTCAGTAATCAAGGAAAAGGGTCAATTTTTTCCAATGAACCTCTACAATAATGCTGAGGTCTGCCCACAGTACAGTATACCCCTTTGCTCAGTGTAAGCATGTGCATGTGCTGACTGCACTGTGATAGATGGGAGACTAAAAGCGAAAGTGAATGTCAGTGATGTTGACATTTCAACTCTCACATCTTCCTTCTGCCTAGCCTGTACTTTTTTCAGTTTAGCACAGGGATGCCAAGTTGCACAGATTTTAACAGGAGAAAAAAAAAACAGGAAATCAACCATGAGATTTCAAAATAAAGGTAATGTTATATTGACAGTTACAGCACCTTGCACAGGCCAGGGATGATGTAGTCTATGTATGAACCACCACTACGTTTTATGTGTGGAATAGAGTTGTACCACAAGTGTTGGCCTTAAATAGATGTTTTCGAGATAGAGTCACTGTAGATTAATAATGATGCTATTTCTGTCTGAGTAAGTAAATGTTCAAACACTGTGGAACTGCTCTTAATGTCCATTCATTCATGTAATTCGTTCTTGGTGCATCGGAATCATTGGTTATATGGTGCAATATATGTTATTTTTGTCTACCTTTTAGCATTTCTCCATACCCATATTGGTGCTGGGTTTGCCTTGAACGTGTGACCTAACTCCGGGTCTTTTATTTTGAAACGAAGTAGCCGTCGCAGCTTCGCCGGTGAGAGCAACCGGGCTGAGAAGGATTACCGGGGGCTGGTTTGTCCTCGGCTGCATTAAAGCTGGAGCTGCCGCAGCTGCACACACATCAAAGGCTCTCCTCCTCCTCCTCCTCCTCCTCCACCACCACCTCCTCCTCCTCACTGCAGCTCCCACCGTCAGGCAGGTCTAGCTACTGAATGGTGGAGCCATTTCGTCTTTTTACACACAGCGGGATCGGTGTCCGGTCTACACAACGGGACGTTAAACGGACACGCTCCGAATTTCACCCGTCTACGGTAAGCACCGGGGCTGCTGTCGGACTGCGGGTCTAACATTGCGTCTGTGTGTGCTTGAGGACGCACATAAAGGGAAACGTATGATATTCTCATGATAGGCACCTACAGCTCAGGATGTATGTTGTGGACGCGCAGTGATCTTATGGTGATTTCATCGGGCTTTGTGGTACTATTTCAATCTCCTATAATAATATATTCCATAGTGTTTTAACAGCTTGTCGCGTCTTTACACTCAGTTTGTAGTTGCCATAGTAATATGTATATTCATGTATTTTAATCAACCATATCCTATGTTTCTATGCATGTCCTACAGGAGTCGAGTGTGTCTCCTGTTCATTTATGTTGTCATGTATGTTCATGTAACAGCCTTTAACCTCCCTTATTGTTCCTTCCGGTAGCCTACGGTTCCTTCTATGATTCCCCTGTAGTGTGTATCTGTTGCTCTGTTAATGCACCCTTCTGTTAAAATGTGTTAGAAGACCACCTCAGTGCCTCTGCGTAAAGCATCGTCCTATCATTGCACAACCGCAGTCACAGTCATGATGTCGGTCCACTTGTGGGAAAAACAAATGATTCAGTCATTCAGTGCTCTATTCTGACAAAAAACTGTCTTTATGTTGGTCTGTAAGCGGGTGTTCATCTGCACTCGCATTTATTTGTTGTTTCGCTGCTTTCTCTTTAGTGGAGCCGCGTCGAGATGATGCACTGAGGAGAGAGCGGCTCAGGCTCCCCGGTCGTGTTCATCCTGAGGCTGCAGTGAACGGAGGGGGGATTGCGGTACAGCAAGGTTAATACTCAGCATCAGTAAAGGTCTTCTCTGTGAGCGGGAGCCGAGTTGAAAGAGTGAATCTTGCCCCTGTGTGGGGGGATCGGCGGAGAAATATAGATCTATAAAAATTATGGCCACCCTACTGCGGAAGATCGGTCTGATCCGCCTGCACGACCGAGACACCGAGGACCCAAAGCACCACCAGGGCTCGTTAAAGGGGACCAAAGGGAACCAGAAAAACAACGCCAACAAACACTGTCAGACCGCCAACGAAACCAACATCCTGAGCACCCCGGAGATTAAGGCGAGGAAGCTGGACCAGCACGGCAAGGACAAGCCGTCCGGCAAGGATAAGCAGGGCAAGGATGCGAAGGAGAAGCAGCAGACGGGAGGAGGCGGGAGTAAAGCGACCAGTGCCTCCTCTATACCACCGCTGGCGCCTCACCGGCAACACTGCACCCAGGTCCGAACGCGGAGGCTGATGAAGGAGCTACAGGAGATCAGGAGGTTAGGGGACAACTTCATCACGGTGGAGCTGGTGGAGGACAACCTGTATGACTGGAACGTCAAGCTGCACCAGGTGGACAAAGACTCGGCGCTGTGGCAGGACATGAAGGAGACCAGCACCGAGTTCATACTGCTCAACGTCACCTTTCCCGACAATTTCCCCTTCTCGCCGCCGTTCATGCGGGTCCTGACGCCCCGGTTGGAGAACGGCTACGTGCTGGACGGCGGGGCCATATGCATGGAGCTGTTGACACCCCGCGGATGGTCCAGCGCCTACACGGTGGAGGCGGTCATGAGGCAGTTTGCGGCCAGCCTCGTAAAAGGACAGGTGAGGGGAGGAGGGGCTGGTGGGTGAGGGTACTTGCATGGAATATCATCAACCGTAAGGCATGTTGATCATCTCTAGTGCATTTATTTATTCAGCCACGACACGCACTGGGTATGAGCGATCCCATTAGGCACCCGTGCCTCATGCGTAATTAACGCGTAAAACATATGTCCACCACGGCGAGGCGTTTAGTCTGATGTGGGTGTTTAAACCAGGGCTTGGTTTAATGCAAGTGCAAAAATATGAAAATGTGTTTTGGTCGTTTCCAATGAAAATCTACTTGCAATCATTTTCTTGAATTGTCATTTTTGGACACCAGTGGTGTCTCTCAAGACAGCATGTTTATAGGAGAATGAAGTGTGTCCCGACAGGGAATAACCCCCCAGTGAGAGGCAGTTTGACTTTTTATTTTTGAAAGAAATATATCATCACAAGACAAAATGATTCAGTGATGTTTTTGCTATATGTTTAGCCTGTTTGTAGCATTTGATGTGCTCAGTGTGAGCTGTAGGTGCTCTACTGGGACATCACAGGCCTCTAGTCTCCTCATGCTCCCATCCTCTCTGCTAGGAGCAAACCCATGATTGTGAATATTATTAATCTTTATGTGACTTTACGGCGGCCATTTCATGCAGTGCAACCCTCAGTATCTCCTTGATGCCAGCTCCTCTCTGCAGTCCCGGCTTGCTCTGCTTTTATTGCCTCCATAAATCAGCATCCTTTGATAACAAAGACCTGCTAGGCTCTAATGCAGCCTCGCAATATCTGTGCTCCTGTCCGATAATTCTAAAGGGGGAATAAGACAAATGATTCAACATGTGCGATGTGTGATGAGGGGTAGAAAGACACATGAATAAACAGAGACAGCAGGTAGCCTACCAACCAGCAGTCCTCAGTGACATAGACTGACTGGATTATGTAATCCTGTCAAATCTGTTTTCCACATCCTCAGTGCACTGCAGCAGCAGCAGCAGCAGCAGCAGCAGCAGTATCAGCTCTGCAATTCCGATGGAAATGGCTGCATCTCCAAATGCACTCCAGGCTATAATCGTTGAAACTCTGAATAGATTTTCTGTTTTACACCCAGATAAGAATCAGTGTTTTCCAACGTGTTTTCAAATGCTCATTTTTGTGTCATATTCCTGTCATTCTATATATGTAGAGCCTGCTTCTTTCTCCTCCCAGACTCTCAGTCTTGTGACGTCAGCAGTATGACAGCGCTGTGACAGGAAGCCTTATGTAAACTGTCAGTGGATTCTCCTGCCCAACCCCCAACGCTTAGTGCTGTTTTTTTTGTCTTTGATGATATAACGGAACATTATTCCCGAGTCATCTGGTCATTAAGCGTCTGTTACCAAGAGAGGTCATGCAAAAAACTGTACCCACAGCACAGAGAGAGGGAGAGAGAGAGGAAAGTGTGTGTGTGTTCATCTTTATTTGCTGCTTGAGGAGATGAGCTAGCAGCTCTGCAGTGCTCCCTAATTATGGTGCAGTGTCTTCCTTCTCCAGTTTGCTAATGGAAACAATATTGATTAATTATTCCTACGTGGTTGTGTGCATCTCTTTACCTCTTTGTTCGCCTCTTTTGTGGATATGTGCCCACACAGGCGCTTGCATGTGTTTCATTTCCTAATTTTCCAGGAGATGTGCAAGTCTCTCGTGCATCACGGCAAACACAGAACTATATATAAACCTACATACACCAAATGTATTCATTCGTCCTTGGGCACAGCCTCACTGTGGCAATAGCAACATGCCTTGTTTAGAAGCTCCCTCCCTATTTTTAGTGTGAGAGGATACATGCAGTGACAAAGTGGCGAGATGAAAGTCAACAGCGTTACACGTGTCTTCACCTGCAGTTGTGAGGGAACACACACACACACACACACACAATCACACAAGCTGAGATGAGATGACATTTTAAGAGGTTTAACTGAACTAAAGGCAATCAGCAATTCACCAGTCTGGCCTGCAGATACTTCATTTCCAATTTAAGACAATCACTGTCTCAGCATAATCTAGCTCGTATGACAGTGAGTGAAGCCCCATAGTGCTGTGCAGGTGGTAGGAAACAGTAGTCTAGTGTGGGAAAACCCAGCGCCATGTTTGATATAGGTGTCTTTGTAGTGTGAGCCAACTTGGTAATTGATCCGTACTGCTGTATTGTTGTCTATACTGCAGTGTTTACACTCGTGCACTGGTGTCGTTTAGAATTATATTCCATTTACCACAGGCTATAACCCATTCTCCTCTTCTCAGTTTGCACTGCAGGCACGTCTAATTAGATTTATTTGCAAATGTTTCTTCACTGTTCATTTCTGTGAAAACAAAGTCACTCAATCACTTGTGCTCAAATACAATACTGCAAATCAAATACTGCTTTGTTGTAATTGTCAGCTGTTTATTCAGCAAAAATGGACATTTGCTGGCTCCACCCTCTCAAAAATAATTTTCTCAATTTAATGTAATTGAAAATGGAATAAATTTGGACTGAAAATCAGTAAAAACAAGCATTTTAGAGTCACCTTGGGCTTTTGTTTGACATTTTATAGACTAAATGATTAATTGAAAAATACAATTAGACAATGAAAATAATCGTCAGTTGCACTCCTGGATATGAAGCTTTAAATAAGGATAAAACCTGACCAAACCAAATTAAAGGCAATTAGTATGTCACTTCCATTAAGTTTGGGGACTCACATGAGAGGACAGGCAAAATTGAAGCAGCAGAGGCTGAGATACCCTGACTTTACCCTGCAACTGGAGAGTGTCCTTCATTAGACCCCCAATGCCTCTTAAATACCCACTTGTTCAGGAATCCCACAATCCCAGTTGGTAATTCAGACTTTCTGTTAAAGACGTGTAGTCCCAAGTAAGCCCAAGCCAAGACAACCCCTGATGACATCATCAGGGTTATTCTTTCAACCTTTGGGAAGTTCCTTCAGAGCCGCAGAGATTGTCCCCTTTTAAAGTTCCTGTTTTCTGTGATGGCTTTCATTATTCTACCTAAGTTTCATTTTTTAACTACAAAGATGACTGATGCTGACTGTGTGCAGGCAGGGGAAGTTAGACCAATGACACCCAGTGGTATTACCCTTTAATGACCCCGCCATCAGTCCCACAGGGCTCTCCTTAATGATCTGATGAGGATGATGATGACATTGATCCCTGTTTGTTTTTCCTGGCCCCTTTAAGCACATGTCTGCGTTATGCAACCCCCCCCCCACACACACACACACACACACACCCCCAGCCCCTAGAGCTGCTTCCCAACATGCACTGGGGCCTTCCCCCACTCTGCCCATTGACTGATCTCCATTCACACGATTACCCAGCAGCCACTTTACACGAGTGTGTACCTCTCAACAAGCCGGCGCTTAGCTGAAATAGATAAACACTGACATGGCACTGTATAGGCCCGGGGCGCTCGCTCAGCTGAACCGCAACACACACACACAGACACATACACACACACACACACACTTTTGTTTGCCCATTCTTTCTCTCACGAGCAGATATTTTTACTTTCTCTCTCCGTCCATCTTTGGATGCATCATACATACCAAGCCATTCTTGTGGATGACTGCGAACACAATGGCGCTAATTAATGCTCAATTTCCCCTTTTCATGCTGAAGTCATACTTTTGTGCAGGCTTGTGCATCAATACACTCATTCACAAGCGTATTTTCACTCTCATTTACACACTCTCTTCCTCTCTCCTCCTATCTTTTACTCTGTTTCAGGTATGTCTATATTTACGGTCTGTCTCTCTTTCACACACACACACACACACATAACCACTGTGTTCAGTGTAGGCATATGCTAACAGAGTCTAATTTGTCCACACACACACACACACACACTCACACACTGCCCAGTGCTCTTCTCACTGGGAACAAACCAATGAGAAATTGCCAGCTATTGTGCGTGAAAGCAAGTACACGATGCTCACAGCGATTGGTTTAATGACAACAAGATGTTCAGCTGAGGGTACTTTCCTCCCTGCCATCGATCACCATGGTAATTACATCTCTTTAACAAAGGCCAATTGCCATTACGATATCCATCCAAAGGCAGCGGCCGCCATTTTGTGGTGGTGACAGCAACCATATGGCGGGAGCTGAAGATGCGCGTGGTTATGAGGCTGCTTTGAGAAGGGAAAACCACATCCCAGCTTTTCACCAACGCTCTGTGACAGTAGCCAATTCTGGCTACTGAGCATTATCTGTGTTTGTCAGCCCGGGTAATCTGTAGTACAGGCCTCTGGCAGCACAGACAGGCAGAGCAGGTTTCAGGCAGCGCCGCTTAGGTGACACCCAGTTGGTTTGTTTTCCATTTTAAAGGCTGTGTGGATCAGGTGTTTGAGAAACGAGGAGGTTATCTTTTAATGTGGTTTCGTAAAGGAGAGGAACAGAAAGTGAATCCCCAAGGAGCGCTGCATGTGATATCTGTCTGAGTGAGTCACTCGCTGAGTCACACAAAGCATGTTTCTCAAAGCAAGAGAAAAACCCGCCAATGAAGGGAAACTTTTCTGGTTTCCAGCGCAAATACAACTTCCAGAAGCAGGTCATTGTTTTCATACTAGTGGCGAGATCAGATTTAAAGTGTCTCATTCGTCAAACTCAACATGAGATGAAATGACCTGTCATGGTGGACATTTATAGCGAGGGTTGATTTCAATATTGATTAAAGTACAAGTCGAAGTGATAGGACACACTCATCAAAATGTGTGTGCACTTGAAAGAGACGGGAGAGAGGAATCGAGAGAGAGCGAGTGCTGCAAAGCCCCACCGTGAAATGAGGCCAGTGTTGCTACAGGAATGGAAACTGTAACCCTAATCTCCAGATCATTCAATGTTACCACCTCATCTCCCTTTAATCCCCTGCATCACTTTTGACCCAAAATAGCCGAGCAAGTACGCAATAGGACATACTGATCATCCATCAGATGTCATGGGAGCGAGGAATTAATGCTGGACGACGTTTGATGTATCTCATTGCATGGAGAAGCAGGCAGGTCAAAACTGTAGTCTTTAAAATCCACTTCTTGTTCACTAATGCTTTTCTTAGGCTAATGTTTAGGAGCATTACAGAAAATGCAGATAACCTGTTATCTTGTTTAATCTCTCTAGTCCTCATCTAAATCTTGTATTTGGGCTCTTTTCTCAGTGTCTTTTACTTTAACACACAACTCAAACCAACACCCAATGGCCACAAGAACTAAACATTCGATTAACATGCGAAGCACAACACTTCTGAGGGGTACATACAGTGCATAAGGCCCACGTGTTCACGTACAAACTCAAATAGAAGCGTTGATGTAAAAGTACTGTAACGTGTAAATGTTCAGTCCCAGTGATACAATAACCAGAGAGAAACAAAAAAGAACAAAAGGACAGAAAAAAAACAGAAAAGGGTGAATACCAAAAGACAGAAGTCCCACGACTCCATATCCTTAAACCAGCAGTTGACAGGTTATTAATAATAAGCTAGCAGGTTAGTTCTTCGACCCAAAACCTTGAAGAATTATATGAGGGATGGATTAAGTATTTTTTTTAAAAATACAAATCAGCGTCTTTAAAGTTTTATTTTCTCTAGAATGAATCAACAGTGTTGGAAAATAAGGCACATTCACCTGTTTTACTTTGAAAGGGTATAAAGTGGATTAGCTTAATTAGCACTGACGCAAACCAGCAACTCTCCCGGTCAGCCATTTTGTTTTTCATTTGCTGTAAAAAGAATCTGCTGTAAAGAGTTGGTTCACCCACATTACAAAACAAACATACACATTTTCTTACCAGTGGTACTGGTTTTAGTTGTCCAGGTTTTTAGATATCCATCTGCCAAGACCCCAATAAAATGGAGGTGAATTGAAATTTAGTTTAATTGTTGTTTTTGTACGGATTCAGAAAAAGTGATCTAATGTGTTAATTAGTGAGCTTTAGAGGTGCTGATAGGTGGTTTTTGTTACCTGTGGACAGAGCCAGGCTAGCTGTTTCCACCTGTTTCCAGTGTTTGTGCTAAGTTAAGCTAACCAGCTGCTAGCTGCAGCTTTATATTTACTGTATGCACAGACATGAGAGTGGTATCAATCGTCTCATTTAACTCTCGGCAAGAAATCAAATAAGCGCACCAAAATGTGGCAGTATTCCTAAGACCCAAGCTCTATCTTAATTTCTCTTTGCTATCTGGGCTTATTGGGACCTGATAAGTGTAAAAACTAAGCATCATCAGTTGACATGATGTAGTTCCACATACGGGGACAATTTTGAATTTCCATATAAGCAGAATTAAGTATTATGGTATAACCCAAAATGTGATGTCCACGTATGTGGATGCCAGGTCTCAGGAGGTTAAGCACCAGATGGACAATGAAACAGATTGAAAAGTTGATCGCCTGCCTTGCGTATCAGACATGGTGTCGCTACATAACAATGACTAACCCCTGCGTCTGCAACTGTGGGATAATGGCTCCATTTCTCCAGCGTTTTCCTCCGAAAAACTGGATAGTAGCATGCAGCTGCAGGACTACAGTGCAGACCATGGATGTCTTAAAAATATTCGGGTATTTATGTGTACTGCACTGCAGCATGCAGAGCTCACCATCTAAAAGAATTCCATTAGTATTGGTTTCAGTGGAGAGGACATGGCCTCAGTGCTATATTCTCGCTGCCAAGAAACATCCTGGGCAGAGGGAAGTGGTGCAGTGTTACAGAGCGTGTACAAACAAACACAGTTAAGTACCTGACATATTGCACAGCAGCAGGCCAGTGTGTAGTGAGTCAACTACAACAGAAACGTCAGCGTAGCTGCCCTCTGACCAGTGGACAAAGATTTACTGTGCAGTCAGACCGGTTTGTCACGACCTTCCATTTGTGACGTTTCTTTGTTTCAGAGGTGATTTTTATAAATGAAATGATGCACAATCACACCTTTGTCATGGCTGCGTATCTAATGTGAAGACAGTTGTGTCTTTTTTCTATTTATGCCCCCACGCACTCTTCTTCAGACTTAGCACCGCTGCCAACAACAGAATGAGCAGCTTCATCATTACAGGCGACACCCACACCTCTTTTCTCCATTTTGTTTTTGTTTTTTTTGCCTACGTTTATTATTAGTTCCAGTGTGTGAAAGAGGGAGGGCTTCAGCAAGGTGGTGCCTGGGTGAGAATGTCTCCGTCAGATGTCACGGTTTCCTGAGTGAGATGCTTTTCACACTGAGCACAAGAGGGTTACATGCTCATATATTTATTTTCTGTCATATTTACAACCTTTTCATCATTTAGTGCAGTGGTTGGTTAGGGTCTTCACTTACCCCCCCATCGCCCAGTGTAGTGGAGGGTATATTTTCACTTCCAATTGAACGTGACGTCTTAAAAGCCCTTTGCCTGCCTTTAAACATTGATCTAATGTTGGCCAGGCTGCATCCAGACCACTTGTCCTGTCAACATCAGGCAGTGCGTTCACCATCGGGTGTATCCATGTGCACATGTTGGCTGTGTTTCTGTCTTTCTTTCTTTGTCTGGAAAGACTTGAAACTGTTTTTCCAGAATGAGCTTGACAAGATCACTGACAATCGAGAACAGGAGAACCATCTTTCTTTTGATCAGACGATGCACATCCAGATCAGACAAATAATGTTTCAGTGTGAAACATTCCAGTGTGATGACGTGTTGCTTTTCTGTTTTATATGATGGTAAACTGAATATCTTTGGGTTTTGGACTGTTCATCGGACAAAATGAGACATTTGAAGGCATCACCGGGGCATTTTTCACCAGTTTCTGACACTTTACAGGCCAAACAATTAATGGACTTATCAAGAAAATAATTGACAGACTAATCAATGATGGCAATAATTGTTGCAGCTTTAAATAGATGCTGCGATCAGCTAAAAATCCTCCATGCAGTGGCTTTAAATTTTAAGTGAAATTGATTTTGCAGCTAAACACAACCATAGGACTTGGAAGGAAGCCTCTATCTCCATTAGTTTCATAGTTATGGCTAAAGAAAAATACATTCATCCAAGATTTAGATCATTGCCAACATCTAATCAATTGTTTTTTGGCTCAGGACCTGTTTGTCTATCCAATTTTGTCCAAATGAATTCATAACTTGGAGGTTTCCTCCTGACAGACAGACTAACACATATATTGCGTGAAAATAGCTTCTTTGGCAGACATTTTCTAAATACTGAGGTCAGTAGACCAACTTCCTCCAGTACAACAACACCTGTCTAACAACATATTTGGTTATATCATCTGTAGATGCTATCTACTTACATGATGATCTAAATGCTGTTTTAAATAATTCTCCTTGCTGCCAAGAATGTGATTTAGGTGGAGAAACTCAATCCCCCCTTTTTTTAATGGAACTTATTTTTAGCCTAAAAAAGTCACTTTTTAAGATACTGACTACAGCCAGCAGGCAGTTAGCTTAGCTTAGCGTAAAGACTGGAAACTGGGGCAGCTAGCCTGGCTCTGTCTAAAGGTAATCGTAGAATGTAGACTCCTCCTCAGGTCTTTAAAGCCCAGAATACTCAGGAACATTATGAAAGACATAACCATGGCGTCCTTAATGTTAGCTGTGCAAATGTCTGTATTTTTTCGCCTTTCCACACAGTCCTAACCTCATTTCCCTCTCACCCCTTCCTTTCTCTCTCTGTGTCTCTGTCTGTCCTCACAGGGGCGTATATGTAGGAAATCAGGGAAGTCCAAGAAAGCTTTCAGCCGCAAGGAAGCCGAGGCCACCTTCAAGTCCCTGGTGAAGACCCACGAGAAGTATGGCTGGGTGTCCCCGCCCGTGTCCGACGGCTGAGTGCCCGGCCTCCGACCCTCCGACCCCCGCGCTAGCCGGACAAAAACCCAGCTAGCCCTGACACGCAAAACGACACACCACGCTAACTCAACAATCTCTCATCTTCACCTTTTGCTGTTTTCACTCAAGAGTTTTTCATTTTCTTTTTCGTTTTTGTGTGTCTGTGTTGTTATTTTTTTTGGGAGAAAAAAAAAACAAAAACAAACTTTGTCCTCATCTCGACCGAAACTCTCGGAGAGCAGACACGCCACCACCATCGTCACTCCTCCACCAAGAAGCGACTTTCGTTCCCCCTCCCTCTCGCACAGGGAGGCTCTTTCCCCCATTTCGGAAAGACCTGAGAGGGAGGTGTGTGTGTGTGTGTGTGTGTATGTTTGTCACTCCATCCAACATCAGCTGGGAGTGTGTGCACGTGCATCGCAGTGTGCGTTACTATCGGTGGATTTCTTTTATCTTTTCTTCACGCACACCCATGCACGTGCAGTCGGACTAATCGAACAGTGTGGACTTTTCCACCGATGTGAAAGACTACTGAATGATGGAGGACCCCCCCCCCCCCACACACACACCACTCCTGTCCTCGCCATCCCATCCTCCTCTCTCTCCACCCCTTGCCCCCCTTCTTCTCTACAGCACCGTCTCTCTCTCTGTAGCTGTCGCGTCATTTACATATAAATGAAGCTGTTAATGTTTAATAGACGGGCAGCGCACTGGCGTTTATACTCACTCCTTCATTTCCCCTTTCTTTCGACTGTGCCGTTGCTCACAGTTCAATGCAACATGAAGATTGTATTTTACATGGAGCTGTGCTCTCTCTCTCTCTATCTCTTCCTTTAGCTCGCTCTTTCACTTTGTTTCTCTTTCTTTCTCTCCGTCTCTTGTGGCTAAATTTAGAGCTCACTGTTGCGTAGATGGATATTGACTTCTAATGGAGAAATAAAAAGTCACATGTTGCTGTGTGCAGAGACTATGTATGATAAATAGATTGACAGTCAATCACCTCTCCTTCTTTCTCTCTCTACTCTCATGTTATCGTGTGTGTGTGTGTGTGTGTGTGTAGGAGAGGAAGAGGACTGTAATTCCCATGATTTAGATACCAGATGTACAGCTGAAGGGCCAGGCCTCAGTATGTGTGTGAGCAAGGGAGACAACCCTTTAAACAGAGAATATGATTTACTGTGAATGACACTAAGGCCTAAAGGGAGTGCTGTTTTTTTTTGTGAAATGACTCTTTGCCGTCTTGTTCCACTTTCTGTCCGCTCCTGATTATTACTGCTGTAAACGTAAAGCGTGTGGTTGTGACCGAATAGATACGTGCACATAGCCTCGCCTGTCTCTCTCTCCGATCCATGTGACGAACTAAAAGGATACACGTTTTGGACACACAAGCTCACCCACACAATACACACACTCGTGCACACACCTGCGGCCTTGACGGCGGCGGTAACACCCGGGAATGAAGACAGACAGTCAGGGGTTTGAGCGCCGCCGTGGAGTGGTGGAGGGGTTCTTTAAATGAGTGCACGCTTCAGAGCCCGCCTGATTGATGTCTGCTGAAAGAGGGAGAGGGAGAGGAGGGAATTGTGGGAGCTTTGATCACTACCGGCAGCTTCTCGGAAATGTCAGGTGGCTTGCAAAATGGCCGAAGACAGATATTATTTGCTCTACCCGCCGTGATTACTTGAGAGACACACCGTTCCTGAGTTCCAACCTTTAAAAGGACTTTATAAATATCTAATTTTAGCTCTACGGCTGCGGCAATGTCGGCCTCAATCAACCGGGCGCCTGCTAGCCACAGACTGTCCGTCCGTCCAGTCCAGTGGGCTCCTCGTGTGTTTGTTTTGCTATCTGCCAGTTAAATGTCAGAGGGGAAAGCTGCTAATTGGTCTGACATTTCAGCAGAGCGTCATTAGAGGAGAGCAGCTGAGAGCAGAACGATGGAGGATGTCAAACCTCCCGCTCCGTGCTGACATTTTGTCACTTTCCGCTCCTGCTCATTTGTTTGAGGGGGGGGGGCAGATAGTGGGTTAGGTGAAGAGACGGGGGGGTTCAGGAGCAGCCCGGTGCCAGTCAGCTCTCAGCCCAACCCGTAATCCTGGAGCAAGATGTTTAAACCTGCTAAGCTGCAGCCGAGCCGCCGCGTGCGGGTCAGGCGGCGCCGCGTCTCAAAGCCCTTGCGTTGCGTGTGCGGTCGCTAACAAATATCTGTCTGTGTGTGAGTGCATGTGTGAGCAAATATGTGTGTGTTACACTCCCATGATGAAAAAATAGGCAAAAGAGAAAAAAAAAAAAAAAAAAAAACAAGAAACACACCATCTGGTATGTGATCATGTACGAAAGCGTGTTAGTCCTCTTTGGATTTGGCTAGTCATTTCAGGGTCGATCGTTTAGTGATCTCTTGGCTTGTCGGCGGAGAAAACTGTAAACTGAATTATTATTAAGACAAAATATCTCAAAAGCTGAGTGTTTGCTGGTTTCAAGAGAATAATTTTGTGATATAGTTTAGATTGGTAGTTTGCAGACACTAACTGGGTGAACTGATTATGTTGTATTATATCTGCATGTGATATGTGATTGGTAGCTAGCTACTGTATATCTTTTTTTCAAGAAAAGCAAGAAAAAATATGGGGAAAAAACAAATGCAAATGCTTCTCTTCTCTTGTTCTTTTTTCTTTTTCTTTTTGGGGTTCTGTATTGTATGTATATTTTATTTCTTTCTAAGCGTCCTACAAATGTCACATTGTGTTATATGAATGTTTGTGTTTTAATTTATTTGTGGTTTGCCAAAATGAAGATTTGAAGCATGTTGCAGGTATTGTCACAAGAAAATGAGAAGAAAAAAAAAAAACAACCCTACGAAGAATGATAGCCTATGTATTTGTGTGATGGGGGAAGGTGTGTTTATTTGGGGGGATTTCAGGGAGTCAAGAAGGACAGAAGGTTGCAAAGCCTCAAGATTATAAAGGGAGTATTTCCTTCATTGGGAGTGCATCAAAGTGGAATCAGGAAAATTCCTACGCTCCCTTGAATACTCCCTCATCCCCTCCATGATGTCACTACTGTCCCTTCCCCATTGGTCCTGCTCTAGACAGTGAATTGGCTTATGGGCAATGCAGTCAACACAAAGATCTGGACTGAAAGTTCCCCCAGTCACCGATCTAGGATCAGTATGACCTCCCTATGCTTCAAATCTCACTCGTAAAAAGGGAACGTGCACATCTGACCTGTGATCAGTTACTCTGGGCAACTTCATCCCACTCCTGACTCGAGTGTTTGGGTCGAGACCGAGGTCTTAAAGTTCAAAAGGTGAAAGGTCGTTGCAAGACCAAACAAGGAATGTGCAATAAAAGTTACAGCTTATTCAAACTCTGCTGATTGGATTGTGGTTTTGTTTCATGTCTGCGTTATGAGCTAAAGTCACACCTGGGAGCTTCGCTTGCTGCTGCTGGACGTTTTAATGACCCACTTCAGGCTGCTGCGTCCTCCGCATGGCCCCTGCATTGTCCTACTTTCATTTGCTGCAGTCAATAAGACGTTGTTCAGTAAGGAGTCAATTTCATATATAAGTGAGACCATTTACCAATATCACAAATCGATTCACAACAGAAAATCATTATGTTCTGTTATGATGACAACATGTAAAAATACAGACCGTAATCATCTGTCCTCCACTCTTGAGCTTTTATCAGACGTCCTCCAGCTCGATGGAACGCAGTGTTCCCTGTGTGTGTGTGTGTGTGTGTGTGTGTGTGTGTGGAGTTGTCGCCCTAATCTGACACAGGCTCCTGTAAGTGGATGCGTGTGCGGGTCACGCTGAGAGATTAACCGGACATAACATTCACGTAGTTTTGTGAAGGTTAAATGAGGTGCTCTGTAGAAAATACACACCCTAAAGGAAAATCCCGTTCCTATCCGTTATAACAGTCCAACAGGAGAAAGTATGACAAGCAGACAAACCTCTAGTTTTACCTTAACGTATTGGGGAGCGTAAAAAAACCCCACTAACATGTCCAATCTAAGTACCAATTAGGAGTTTGCAGACTGACTTTGACCCATCATACTTACCGTAGTTGTGCCGCCACACATGTACTGCTAGTTTGGGATTGTAACTGACATTTCTGGTGTGTTCACTTTTATTTTCACTTCTAGCGAATTGATGTAGATACGATGGGCTAAACCAGGAGTTTATTTGCAACATGTTGGACTCCACTCTAATGTCACAGCATTCTCAGCAATAAAGTCAGTGAGTGAAATGTTATCATAATTGATAAAAAAAAATGATGGCCAAAACTATGAAAAACAACCCAGGTTATTCTTTAAAAAAAATCCTTAAAACAGCATGAACAACAGATGATGCATCACCATGATTTCTATTGTATTACATGACCCATGCAGAAAGCAGCAGCAGTATGCATTAATGAGACACTAGTTCAGCCTTTAGTTCAGTTCATCTGTCTTAAAGGCCCTACACATGTAGTGTGCAGGGTGAGAACGTGTGATGACGGAGTAAGACAACGACCAAGCAGATTTAACAAGCTGATATTTGTTGGAGACTACCTGGATGGAGCTCACTCCAGTGACAAATCATTTCTGGCTTCACAATTGGCCTTTTACACAGAAGACATGTCACAGTATATGAATGATGGCTGAATTTCATTTAGCTGCTTCAGTTCCAGGCTCCTGGTGGCTGACTGGCACGCTTAAATAATAATGGAGCCATTATTAACATGATTAGTAACACCTGCTGTGACAGGTCAAAATGTCTGCTGTGAGAAAAGGTCCAAATACTCAACACAGATATTGTACAGTAGCAGACCTTTCCCTTACAGGAATAGTTCAGGCTTGTCCCTTTCTTGCAGAGAGTTACCAGCTGCAGCCTGTTAGCTTAGCATAATACATAATACATACTGGAAACTGGCTCTGTCCAAAGGTAACATAATCCTGTATACCAGCACATCTAAAGCTCACAGAAATAACACATTATATCTGTTTTGTTTACTAAACCCGTGGGAAACTACTTCAGCTTGGCATGCTGGGTAGAAGTAAGGCCACGAAAACTTATACAGATACTCTCAAATTCAAATCAAAATTCAGCCTTTGTCAGCGCCTGTTCAGCACTCATATCTGCTGACGTACGCACATTTTCAAAAAAACGAAATGAACACACATACACTCATCGTTACACACACAGACACGCTGCTATCAACGTTGCTGACATATCCCAATTAATTGATCCCTGAGCACTCTTGTTTTTGCCTAGCTGATGTTTCACCGCTGCTCATTAGGGTGGGAGAGACACCGAGCAGTGAATGGATCAGAGGGAGCGAGCAGGATATTGATGACACCATTCTGAATGCTCTGAGGACACATTTTACTGATTAGTTAACGTACAAAAAAAGCCAGTTCTGAGTGCATGCTCGCGTATGCGTTTGCGTGCGCTTCTGCTGGAGTGGAAGCAATAGACAAAAACATTCATTATTCAATTGTGAGACAACAAGACTCAATCCCCTGAAGGTTACCTTGACACAGAAAACATCCAAAACAACCTCAGCGAGGCTCCGAGAGACGGAAAACAAAACAGGAGGCAGAGTGAGGCGAGAGAGCAAGCTAAGAGGAAGGTGACCGTGACTGTCTTTATGTGTTCAGCTTATTGCTTTTATTCCCAAAAAACAACAACCCCCCCCTCTCCCCGGAGGAAGCTGTTTATGTGATATGCAACACGCAGCGTGATGAAATAGCGGCACGGCAATCTGAGAGATGCGAGCATATGGCACCTGTTTTCATGGGGCAAGCTTAGTTGGAATGAGATATTAATAGGGGTGAGGAAATGGTGATGAGCTGTTTTATATGGGTGGTGTCGTACCCGGAGTATTATTTTATTCAGGATTATGGAGGCAGCGGAGGGTAAAACCTCCTAAACGCAGTCTAGCCACGTTTGTATCTGTGGAACAGTTTGCCTTTCTTTTCAGAGTGAACATAAATCTTTGTGATAAAGTCAGAGGATTGATCACCGCTACCCATAGCACACTGGGGTGCTGGATAAAGACAGAGGTTCTTACTAAACTCCTTAAATAAATGGTTTCTTTAAAGCAGCCTGTAGATTTCTGTCATACCTTTTTATTGACCAGTCATTAGGGGAATAGAGCTGTGTTCATTGTGAAATAATCTGTCATTTCTTTTATATATTTGGTTATTTTGATGGAATAGTTCAACAGTTTGTGATATATGCGTATTCATTTTCAGGTTGAGAGTTGGATGAAAAGATTGTTAACACTCATGGTGAAATGTGTTTTAATCGAACTCACAGGCAAACCTATTTCTTAGCTATGAAGCCACGTTGGATTCATCGATTATCAGTATTTTCTGACGTCAACTGACAGAAAATCAACTTATCATCTCTGTGCTACCGGGAAACACAAAGGGATAGTGACCCTCCGTGAAGCAAGCAGAGACAATGAATGAGGGAGATTTGATAAACAAACAGATGTAACAAGACAGTGAAATAAGGCCACACAGCCCGAAGAGCAGGGGGTTAGCTTCTCCTCTCCATCTGAATTATATTAGCTTCATTAGATGAGATCTGATTTGTGAGCCTCCCATTTCCTCTGCCCCGTCCTCACTGACACACACGGTGCAGAGGAGGTTTCCCAGAATCTCTACATGAGATCAACCATGTCGAGAGCTGGCCAGAGGATGCTCGCTGCTTGCAGAACACACACAAACACGCAAGCCATCGGACACACACATCGAGCGGTTTCACACACAGAAACACTTGCCGTTCAATTGGTGACAGAGTTAATGTCAGGAGGATCAGTAGAGGCAGGAGAGGCTGTATTAGGGTGAGAGAAGAAAAACCCGAAAGGGCCAGAAACCTCTGGGGAGAAGCCATCAAAAAGCCTGTGTTGAATTATAGATCCTACCTCCATCTCCATACATAAGTCAATACAAGATCTATGTGGCTCTCCTTCAAAATGCATGAAATACTGGAGGTCCTTTTGCATCACACATAATATATTATCTGTTGATCATGCTAATTCCCACAGGATGATACACCATGATGCCTTCTTGGAAAATCAGATGTCAGAGAAGGAGCTGAAGGATGAGAAATAATTATAAATATTGTGTGCGATAGCTACAGTGAGGGACACTGGGCATGTGATTTCATTCTATGCAGGCTGCATGCATTATGCATCCAAGCCCAATACACTGGTGTCTCACTTGGAAATATGGTGTTAAATAATACATCTGTTTTCTCTGTTGATACACAGATGTATGGATGAGATGGCCCGTGTGTATGTGTGTGGGAAGATTTGCATATAGATGTGCGTGAATGACCATCAAAAATTGATTTTGCTCCATGAGACAAACATCATGCCAGATAGATTCGAGGACGCTCAAATCTGCGTGAAGACTGGAAGCTGTTTTCAGCAATCAAAATAGGTGGCTAATTTTGGCACATGTCGTGCCCTTTAAATGCTACTGATACATGGCAATCTTCTCCCATGCACAGTTCTGATTATAGTGATTTCAGTGAAAGCAGTGGAAAACAACATGAGAGGGAACGATAGTGTGTATAATATATCCCATTTCTGTATTCACTGTTGTTCTGTATATAGTAAGAGCCAGATGAAAATCATCAAACACTGCAAACCTTTCCAGCCTGACCACTTTTCTTCGTGCGCCATCTGATCTCGTAACTGCAACAGGTGAATACAAAGTTCTCATCCTGTGGGCTCAAAGCTTGTAGTCTTCATTAATAAAAAAGCCACTTTGCCTTACGATGACATACTTGTAAAGAGCGACGGATATTGTTTCATCTGAGCTGGTGTCCTCCCAGACTATGCAGCCAGACACAGGTGTAAGAGACAGGCGGGGTCAGCGTCAACTCAAATTGTTTTATGCCGTTATGGCTCAGTATCAAAATCACATTACCTGAGCTATAAATATTGTTTAGCTTTGGATGTGTCATTCATGCTACATTTACAAGGTTTTTTTTTAGTTTTGGTGCATTCCTTTAATATCTATGTTAAGATTACACTATTTTCTAATTTGTGGGGCTTACCATGTTTTGATCAGTGCATTTTTTCCCCCACTGACTCGATGATAAATACTTTCTCTTTCATCGCTGTCCAAGCTAAAAAATAAGACCCATACTATTTGTGCCTGTGAAAAAGCTGGGGCAAACCACTGCATTAACAAATGAAAGGGAGCCAAAGATCCGGACCCAGAATGAGTTGTCAGTAGATCATTTCTTGAGTAACAACATGTGCCTCTCACAAACCTGAAGTGCATATTAAAGGATCGCCAATTGTTAAATGGTGACTTCTTTGTTGAATGAATATTTGTGGAGCCTTTGTGAGTGTAACTTTGAGGAAGAAAGTCACAACTGACCGATTTGTAAATGTGCTGCTGACAAAAAAAACACAAACGGATGCCCTCATTAGGTGGTGAAAGACCACAAGTTTCCACAGAGAGGAAGTGCCAGTGGAGACTGCCATTCAAGTGCAGTTTGTAAAATGGGTATTCCCTACTTGACAAGTGAGAAATGATCTTTGATGTGCGCTGTGTATGGACAGTGTAACAGTTAACTGCCTATGGCACAGTGATTTTCAGCTTCACCTGGCTTTACTATACGCTAATGCAAAAAATGTCATATTAATGCAACCATAGTTCTGCATCCGTCCCTTACACATTATGGCCTTGAATGATGAATAACTCCCACAACTATAAGCCGTAGAGGGATGATAAATATAGATTCCTGGAGAAAGAACACGCTGTAGAATCAGTCCTCTCTCTCTCTCTCTCTCTCTCTCTCCTCCTGTCTGTCTTTCTCTGTCACTCTGTTTTGTTTGAGTGTGTGTGTGTGTGTGTGTGTGTGTGTGTGCGCGTGTGTGTGTTAAATACAGATAGAGAGTGTAAAGCTCTGTGCTCCTCTCTTTCAAACTGCAGTTAGCTCTTATGTAAGCTCTGGCACTGTGATGGAGGCTACTGCAAGCTTTGGCAGCTACCCCCCCACCCCTCTCTCTGTAGCATCTTTGCCATTCTTAGCAGACTGGGGCTCACTATAAATATTTTATATGGCACAGTGCATGTGGGAAAAATGTATTTTTAGCCTTCACTAGAAGCCAGCTCTCTGTGAAGCCAGACAGCTTTTTGGTGTGGATTCATTCGACTCTCCTTGTCTGTGCATGTGTACGCGCATGTGCATCAGGGTCGGCCTTGATTAGATTAATTCGATCAATTCTGACTGCTGCCCTCTGGCAACAGTTACAGCATTGATTCTCAATGAGTTCCTTTAAGGTAGGATACGCTATGTTAGCTTTGAATTCAATAAAGTTCCAGCTTTAAGGACATACGTCTCAGCGCATGTGAGGTTTTACACAAGGTGATCCCTCTCTCTCTCTCTCTCTCTCTCTCTCTCCCCCAAAGGACAATTAGAAAGATACAGACACTGATAGTGCAGGAGGGGGACTGCAAGGCAGAATCAAAGAATGAGGAGAGAGGACAGCCTTTGCAGACATCGCTAGTGAGGGATGAGATTTAAAATGCAAAGCACACCCTGCCCCCGGCCACCAAGACATGCATGCATGAACATGAGCGGTAGACAGCGGTCACACACTCACAGTCGCAACACTAGAGACACTCATTGGTAGTCCAGCCATTAGACACATCCTTGGATGATTAGCCATCTCAGTGATGCAATTTGCGTGTTTCCACGCGTGGACAGAGGGGGATCTGTTCGGTTGCTCACTCTCAACATCATCATCATGGGAATTTTGAATGTGGAAACAACAAAGACACAATGTGATTATCTTTATCTTTTTCTCTCTGTCTTGTTTCTTTCTTTTTTTCTTTTTTTTTTTTTTTTACACCTATTCTGTTAGCTGCTGTATTTCTTTTAACAAGGCTGCAGGGTCGATTACACACTCACTCCCACACCCAGAGTGCCCTCAGTCTAACCTTGATCAATGCTACGAAGGGTCACGTTTGGTTGGATGTGAGCTACAACAGCACATGGAGTGCTTTATTGAGCCGCCTTCCTTGCTCATTTCATAAGCTCTCCGGTTGTTGGATACTGAATGTAAATCAGAGGCATTGAAAGCCATGATGTTGGTCTTATGTGTGCTGTGTGTTCGAACTGCAGAAGCCCTGTCCAAAACAAGCTTTCACCCAGCAAAAAATGATGAGAAAGTGTAACGGAGCAACAAATGCTATGGCAACAACCTTGGTGGATTTTTTTCTTGTTATACTGGAGGATTTCACTGCATTCTCTCTCCTCCGTGTCTACTTTTTCCTCCCAAATTCATCTCTCTCCTCCTGCCTCTCCTTGCCCTCCTTTCCCCGTCTTCTTCCTGACAGGAGGACAGCAGCCATCCAGACTGCTAATGAGGGACAGAGCTTTTGCTGTTTGTGTGTGTGTGTGTGTGTGTGTGTGACAGAGTCTGAGGGAGAAAGACACAGAGAGAGTGTCTTTGTTTGTGTGTGAGTGTATGTGTGCCTGTGTTGGGATTTTGGAAGAGGGTAAGGCCAGGAGCAGAAAGAGAAAGAGTGAAAAAGATAAAGGGAGATGTGCTCTCCAGCTCTCTTCCCTCGATCTGTTTCCTCTCTGTTACTAGGCAACACCTGCAGGCATGCACTAAATAAAGCCTTGTACCCACTACCCCCCCCCCCCCCTCCCCAACTCCAACTCTCTGTCTCTATCCTCATCAACCTCATCCATCTCCCTCCCTCTCATTCATCCCATAGCTCTCCAGGACCCTTACCCTTCACCCCATCATCCCAGCACCCATTACTGTCCCCCTCACACATCCTGTTCTTTCCTGTGTCGTCCTCTTCCTCCTCTATCATCCCCTCCACACACACCGGAAAGCAGGGTTTTTGTTTTATTTCTTTGGTTCCGGTTCTGGTTTGACACTCAACAGGAACGACAGCACTCCTTGGTCTGAAAAAGAAAAAACAAGGTTAGGGACACGAGGTAAATCAGATGACAGCACCCAGTGTCGCTGAAAAGTAGCTACACGTTCTCCAGTTGCAGGTGTTTAATCCAAATCAACAGTAATAACGTATTACTAATAACTTATAATAACTGACCTGTAGATACATGTGACAGAAAAAGCAGCTAAGGTACAAGGCCATCAACTGGATTGGGTTGCACAAGATACTCCCAAATCCATCTCCAAAATTGTGGGTTAAGACCTTCCTGAGTTCTTAGTAACTACTAGCTAGTTATAAACTAGCGATTTACTTTAAAGCTTAACAAATGTCTTAGTTAGTCAAGACTTTAGCAATAAGTAAATCTGTTGTAGGGAAACGTCTGTAGCACAATCAAAAGCAATCAACTGTGAACAAAAAGTCACTGTAGCATCACAAGCTGTAGCATAACTTAAAGAAACTACAGTTGTAGGCGGTAAACATTATATTAAACTTAATGTCGAGATTAAGTGAAAAATGCCTTTTTAGCCCTTTTAGATCACATCCTCGGTCATATTGTGCATCTATCAACAATATATGCCACAAAATATGACGTGTGCTTACATAAGCTTGAGCCAACCAATAATATCATGACATCCACCCACCAATCAATCTTCAACTTATAGCGGCACAGAGCTAACATTCATGAGGTATGTTGTGTTATCTTTGTGAAAATTTAATCTTAATCTTTAATCTTCCCGGTTTAGATTAATATTAAATAGCATTTTATGAAGTGTCGGGCCGGATGTATCAACCATATTCCACATTTTCTCCTTTAGTCTTCACTGGGTGTAAATATTTAGTGAGTGCAACCCTTTTTTAATTCAGTGATGTTACAGCTCCTGGTGTATAGTCTAAGCATTTCAGACATGGCACTTCTACAAGGACTTAATGGAAATCCTACAGTCTCTGACTCACATAAGCACATTTAGATTGCCTCTGGGAGGCTGCAAGAAGTGACTTCAAGGCACTTTTATAGCAAAAGGCATAAAATGCTTTATTGAATGGCTAATGCAAAAGGAAAGAGAAAGTCGTCTTCATTATAGAGAACCAAACCATGAAGAAAAGAACGCGCGCAGAGGCAGGTTGATTTCAAATAAAAGTCTACAAGTTGCTCTTTTGTAATTCAAACATGTAGTGGAGCCTTTTTAATTTTTAATTTTTAGATATTTTTGTGTTTGTTTCTTTTCATTATTTTGCGTGCAAAGTGCCTCAGAATCCCTTCAGAGCACCAATAAATGAGCATCAACACACCATCAACAGAAACACTCTCCATCCCCCTCTCTCTTTGAGATACTATTCTTTTAATACAGCTGCTATATGGAGCAGTTCATGCATTCTGAAAGGCTTCTGCTGTGGTAAAAGCCTCCACAACTATTTTCTGGTACCGTACACTTTTTGTTGAAGATTGTATTTGTTGAGTTGAGTGGTATGAGCTTCATCTCTTACAAAGATGGATCTGAACGGAGACATCGCCTCCAATTTCATGCCGGGGAAGCCCATGAGGAACACAGTATCAATGCGCAGGGTGAACAGGTGACCTGGCCCTCACCTGTATTCTGCCCTGAACCCTCAATTCATTTACCTTGAGCATATTGTTATTTCTGTTTTGGTGATTCATCAGCGGAGACGGGATGAGGGCTGAGGTTACAGAGCCACAGAGACTGATAGAAAGAGAGGGCCAGTAGTTAAAGACAGCACACCTGGGGGCACAGGCAGGTAAACCTAACCCCAAACTGTCATTCTGACATACTACCCCATCTTTCGCTCTGTGCTGCTGAGGAGGATAAATCTTTGGACCATATATGAGATCAGTCAACCTGACAGGCAGCAAGTGAGTACAGTTTGTAAGCAATGAGCCCGGACTGTGCTTGGGTTTGACCGATACAAAGGGATTTTGTGCTTTTAGACTCCAAACCCTTTTTAAACCCTGGTTAATACAAATAATCATAACACATGTATGTACACCTATTACCTAATTATTTTAAATGGCTGTACGATAGTGATATCACTGATTTGACCAAATGTAATCAATAAAACACTGATATGATGTTTGACCTTGTTTCGCTTCTCATGGGGACACGAGTGATGTGGAAGCAGACAGATTCATTGTGATGTGGGCGCTGTTCGGCTGTTGATTACAATAAGTGCGAAGAGGACTCAAGCATTCCTCTTGAGGCATTAATTTGGCCTAATGCGGGAGTGGGTGTTTGCTCACCTGTGAGAGATGATTTTATTACACATTAGAGGTAAATTCAGGTTTAAACCCTAAATGCAGTCATGGGAGACGGCACATCCAGACAGACACACACACACACACACACACACACACACATGCATGCACACACGTTTAGCACAAGTCAGAGACAGAGGACGAGAGGGAAAAAAGGGATTAAAGGCTGTGAAAGCTGCAGCGTCGCACGTTAGGGAACAGAGTGTATCAGAGACAGAAATACAATCGCATAGGACGAGCTCCGTCTCTGCGCATGTGTGGAGTGGGAAGGCAGCTGCCTTAAAACTGTATTTTGAGGGTGCACGTGCACACATGGATACAAACACACACAGGCTTTGCACAAGAACACTATCAGACAGAGCCAACATCCATAACCAGAGATTTACCAGCGGATTTTAAAAGGGCGAGCAGTGTGTGTGTGTGTGTGTGTCTGTAGAGCTGAGTGGGATTTGGTTTAATCCAAACATGAAACACAAGATTCCCCCCACCACACTCACACATACACCACACCACCCCTCCTCTCTGTCACTCTCCCTCTCCCTCTGTGTGTGTGTGTGTGTGTGTGTGTGATTTTGCCTCCCTTAGTCTCTTTTAGTGTTGCGTAACAGCTTGATTATATAATCCCAAACATATATGCATGTCCACGAGGCTGAGCGCTAGAGTGCATGAAGCATGCAAGAGCATCAAACTGAAGAGGGGGAAGATGTGGAGGAGGAGGAGGAAAGAGAAGAGAAGAAAGAGGTGAAGAGGGGACAAACACCCACAGTGCCGTGGTACTGCGAGGGCATCTCTTGTCTAAATTAGGACTCTAATGACGTCACACATCTACTCCTGTAGATCCGTTCATGTTGATGTAAAGTCTTATGTCAGTTTCCTTAAATAGTGCAAGTGAATGCCAAATAATATAAATAATAATAAAACAAGCTGAAAACCACCATCCATGTTAGCAACATTCAACATGTTAGCATTTGTCTGGTTACACAGTCAGCTGACGCGACATTAGCACTCATTTGGAGTTGGCCACCTGGCAGAGGGTCCAATAAGTCCAATAAGTCCAATATTCACCTTCCTTTTAGCTCTCTCGTGGTCTTCACCAACTCCTTTGTCTTTGCCACTTTGCGCTGGGCAGCCAGCGTACAGTGAGTTTGTTTGGATAACACCCTGACACATTTTGTTTTTGAGTGGAGCGGAATTTGCTGGTTGTAAAATCAAAAGAAAAAAAACAAGGCTAAGCTAAGAGGCTAAAAGGTGTGGTCAGACAGAGGGCAAGGCAAATTGTATAAGTGCTGCGATTGCATACCGCCAATAGAAAGACTGGCGTGGGTATGAACAGATGCAGATTCACCCGGGGCGGCATTTACTGAGGCACCGCCGCGTCTGCACGAATTCCGCACTTAATCCGGGTTAATGAATCTACTTCGTTAGATACAAGACAAAAAAAAAAAAAGAGAGACTGGGAGAAAATAACAGAAGAAACTGGAGTTTCTTGGGAATTCTAAGATCAGTCGGTACATTGGTAGTTTGCTGCGAAAAACACAGGCTGCTCAAATTCGCACAAATAACGTGATACCGCTGTCTGACTTCGGGTCGTCACTACAAGTGGCACCATATTCATATTATACATAATCTTTTGATCAATTGCTACTGAACAATTAATACATTTATTAGGAATTAATACTTTTAAGTTTCAATTACATTCATACTCTGAGAAGGGTTTGGGTTTTTTTTTTACATGCCTGATACAATGTCTTTGAAGCCTTGTATCATACAAATATGGAGGGTAGAAGAACAACAGAGCTCCAATAAAATGGTGTCTTGAGGGAGAACTAAAAGCATAGACTTAAATTGAGAAAGACAGTTTGAGAACATTTCAGAATCTGAGCTTTGGGAGGCCATGAGTGCTTTCAGAAAGCTCTTCCAGGGAGAAAGATAATCAAAATGGAAAGAGGAATTGAGTGGTATGAATAAAGTTAGAGACAAGGGATGGAAATGTAAATAGAAAGTAAAAGGAAGAGCGCAGAGGAGAGGATGAAGGAGGAAGAGGACATAGTTAATGGATGTGTCCCTGTGCGGAGTTGATGTCATTACTAGTATTAGTAGGTTGGCAGTAAACGTTGAAGCTAAAAGGCAGAAGACATCACTCACGCTGACAAACCGGCGCGCACACTTTACACACACAAAGACGGGCTTAGCTGCAGCGTACACACACACACACATATTCACACGCAGGCTTAACTCAAACACACACTCCCACGCACACAGACAGGCCTGTGACTCAGTAACAACTTTTGCCTTATCTCCAAACCTTTCTCTATCTGTCCAATTCAATTTATTCATCCCCGCCCTCTCTCTCACCCTCCATCCACTCATCTCTCTTCATCCTCCCAAGGCTTTTATCATTTTCAACTCCTTCCATTTTCATGTGCTATCCTCTACTCAGCTCGAAAAAATTGAGCGTTTTTCTCCCCTCGTTCATCCTTGACTGACTCCACAAGCAGCCCCCCCCCCCCTCCACCCACCCACTACAGCTTCACCTTCACTCTAAAATACCTTCTACACGTTTTCCCCCCTCTCTCTCTCTGATCTTGTTTATCCTGTCCACCCCCTTTCCTCAGCCATGTTGTCCAACAATCAACCATTTAGTCCAATCTGTCATATGCACAGTGATGAAGGCTGGAAATCAGCCTAATTGGGTCAAAATATCCCTTTTCTTTACTTGAAAACAAACAAAGCGGGGGAAAACACAATACAACTGGGTTTACTCTTCCACTTCCATGTAACCCAAACACTGCCTCTTCTTGTCCCAGACTTGTCCCCTTCTGCCTCTGCAAACAGCGCTGTCACCGGCATATCCACAGCCGAGGGTATTGACATGACAGCTGCTCTACTGCATGGTAATACCCACTGCCATGCACTTTAGAGGTCACAGATCAAGTTAAAAAAAAGAAGAAGGAGGGGACGAGGGACAACAGAGGATAAAGCAGAAAAGTGAGGAGGGAGTTGGGAGAAGAAAATGAGAGGAGAGCGGAGGAGTGCAGGATGCTCTCCGTGGTCCCTCTGTCCTCCGTTCCGTCACCAGAGAGAGGTGAGTGGGCTCGTTGTCATGACGGCTGTTGTCATGGCAGCTGGACTGGGTAATAAACAGGAGGAGAGATGCCCGTCCATCCAGCGCAGTGAAGCTGCCGTGGCAACCGCTGACAAGATGCGGCTGTTGTCATGGGAAGTTGAATTCTGTTTTTCATCATTTGGTTGTCACTTAAAGCATCTTATTGGTCTCTGCAGTCTGAGGAAACTGTACCGCTCGGGGTTATGAGACCTGAGACATGAGGTTGTCATATGTGGTTTTGAATGAAACGTCTCAACAACTATTGGATGGATTACCATGACGTCTGGTACCGACATTCATATTTCCATAAGGATTAATTGTAATAACTTTGGTGATCCGCTGACTTTTTCTCTGGTGCCATCATCAGGTCAAGTTTAATTTGTCCAATACTTTGATTTACCAAATATTTTCAATGGCACTCCCATCATCCTCAGCTGTACTTTTTTAAACAAAAATGGTGAACATGGTTAACATTGCAAAACATCTCAAAACATCTGCATGTTACCATTGTCATTTTGAACATGTTAGCTGATGCTGCTATGATGTTAGCATGTCCAGTCACTCAAGGCGCCACTGAACGCCTCACAGAGCTGCTAGCATGGCTGTAGACTCATTTACTACCATCATTCAGTTTTAGATTTTCAAAGACAAAGAAAAACACACGTGGCATAAAGTGTTCTGTTTTTCAGTTACCCATCTTAGTTTTTGGAGGACAAATATATAACAAAAAGATAAAATATCTTCGACTAGAGACATGTTTTGTCTTGAGAAGTCCATAGAGCTTACTCGGCATCATAGCGGCATCATTCTGTCTACTGTGAACCTGGAAACTGTTCAGGTCCGTTTTAGGGGTTTTATCTATTTAATTCTTTATAGCCATTTTGTTCTGTCTGAACCTAATCACCCCCTTCTCAAGCTTGCCTTTAACACTTCAGTAGACCAAGAATGTGTATAAAGAGAAATAATTTGAACAGGTGGTGACACAGTTAACCTTTAACGCTTTTAATCAACTCCATATTTCTGCTGAATTACAGGTGTAGAAAATGAGATGGCAGTTAATATAAACCTCTCTGAACATGAGCAACTGAAAGAAAATTGATGCCACTAGGTCAGTGGAATAAATTTGTTAAAATATAAAAAGAAAACACAGCTAAATAAAATAAGACGAGCCATTGAACTAAAAAGCTGACTCCTGGAGGAAATCCAAAAATCCCAAGGGAGTCCATCTCTGGGAGGGAATCCTTCTGCAGTGGCAGTGTTACACAGAGAAACCCGTACAGGCACATCACCGTCCTCTACCACCTAATGTGGTCTTGGACCTGGTCAACAGCTCTTAGAGCTCCAATACGTCTCCAGTCAATCCTCCTTTCTCTCTACCGTCTCCTCCACATTCTCAGCTGCTCGTCCCCTTGTCGCTGCCGGTCTTTGGTTCTGATGATCTGTTTTCGTCACCATAGTCCAAGTCTGCCTTATTTTCCGCCGCTCCATCCTCCTCTGCGTCCTTTTCCACCTCATCCTCTACCTTTCCTTCCTTTTCTTCATCCTTCCCTTTCTGCCCGAGGCCCTGTTTGTCCCTGAAGACCTCCACGCCCAGCAATCGGAGGTAATGAAACCTCTCGTTGCGGGGGACAAAGGCTCGGATGGATGTCTTTCCCCTCCAGCCACACAGCTGGATGGGACACTGAGGCTCCTCTGGGTTACTGACAAACAGGGTTATTCTGAATGTTAGAAAATGACCAAGAACCAGAACATCACTTCAACAGGATAATGATAAAATCACTTAAAATATATATATATATATATATAAAAAACGACTTACTTTGGGTTGGGAATGTACTTCAACACAATGCTACCCATAACTGCGGAGAGAATAATAGATTCATAACTACAAAGCAACCATGTTCGATGTGATTTAATGTTAGATACTCCACCATGTACAGTTACTTACACTCATATCTGAGACTTACCCAGTCTAACTACAGCTTTCTCTTGCTGGAACTGCTCAGCTCCTCTTGTGAGGTTTTTGGGTCAGTGCCTTGCTCAAGGGCAGCTCAACACCAGTTGTTGAGGAAGACAGAGCATTACTCATTCGCCTGCCCCTTTCATTTTATGCCAGCCAAGCCAGAAACCTTCCAGTCACTAACTCACTACTCCAACCTCTAAGCTGCTTCCCAAATTCTTCTACTTATTTTGTTTGTCGGTTTTTAAAAGAAGCTTGTGGTCGTACAATCTGGAGCAATATTAATTACAGAGATTTACGTTTTTGAAAGTGGGTATTTAGTTGTGCTTATGTCTTATATCTTGGAATCTTTTGCAGTGCGTACCCAATTTCTTGGCCTGAGCGTGAGCGTCATCCTGCAGTTTGCTGAGGAAGGGGTTCTCCTGGGTCAGCAGCACTTTGATGTCCTCCACACTCACTCTGATTATCCTGGAGCGAATGTAGGGCTGAAGAGTGTAGATACCCTTTTGGACAGACGAAGAAGAAATGTGGTTGACAATCTGCAGACCGATATAATAAATGCAGATTCTTTACAGTTACACGGCGCATATAAAAATGAATTAATTAGAAGTTTATTTGAGTGTGAACTCTGCCGTCTGGCTCCCTTGCTGTTCAGCTGTGTTCGTTGCTTCTCTGGTGATTAACTTACTGCCTGTTTGAACACATATAGAAGAGCTGCTTTTATGATGACATGTATTATAAAATCAAAGAATATGTGGGGTGTTGGAAGTCCTAGAAATCTAATCCATGCACATCACCATGCATCACTGCGTGTATCACTTCAAAACAGGAGGGTGATTTGCATACAAAAAGAGGATTCTGGGAGTTGTGTGAAAATGTGCTGCCATCGTGTGAAGAGAAGGTATTGTTTTCACAATAATACAGCTTTCAATTAATAAGGACGCTGCTCAACAAAGACCATGTAGATTTACAGAGAATGATTTTTACTCCACTGAAGATTTAATGTGTGAGGATGAGAAGTGGTGTGCAGGGTGCTGTGGTGAAAAACACAATGTGTGTGTGTGTGTGTGTGTGTGTGTGTGTGTTACCTCCTGAGCCAGTCTGAAGGCACAGCCAAACTCCTCTCCATCACTGTTGCGAGACCACACCTTCACCCCAGTGTTAACGACCTGAGAAACAAAACCAAAAGAAAGCATGCTGACATATGGCTCTATACAAAAACAACATATTGATGCCCAAATACTACTGACTTCAACTGCACTAATTAATATCACTCCTGAAAACATAATCGGGGGAGGGGGTATTTAAAGCAAAATAAAAGGACTAATTATGTTGTAGTATTAATGGTAATGTTTTTTGTAATTACTGATCTTCACCAAACTGCCTTGCTCAAGGCATCCTCTGTACAAGATATAGAAAACTGTGGGTGAACATAGTGCAGCCAGTCTCCGGGGTCCCAGCTGGAGTGGGAGGCAACTGTCAGTGATTTGCATAGAAAAATTCATCTACACTTCTGAAATAAATATGAATGTTGAATTCTTTACCAACCTCAGGGAAGTGAAGCAAGTTAAGTTAGCTTTGCATACTAATTTAATACGAGGAATATTAAAGGCAAGAATGAAAGGAAGGGAAGTGAAAACAGGCCCTGTTTTTCAATCACCACATCCAGAATGTGTAATAATGTGGAGACATGGAATTCACTGTAGCCCAACAGAAAGGGACTAAAAAGTGAGAAACATCAAACACAATGAGCAGAACAAAGAGACTGAGGCAGGCACACACACACAGCCACCTGTGCAGGTACTACAGGGTGGAGGACCAGAGGGATTTGGGATAGGAGAGGGTCCCATCTGTTAGGTTGCTTCCCTCTGATGGGCTGGTACATGTATACACACACACACTAAGATACACTATAAAAATAAACTGATGTATAAATGTAAAGCCAATATGTCTGTATCCTGTGCACTCCTGCTATAATAAACAGAATGCAGTTTGTTTGACGAGACTGTATAGTTTGATCAATACCAGATGCATCGGCTCCAGGAAAGAATCAATCATTGATTTGTTGCATCTATTTTCATCAGATTTCCAAGCAAGGAAATGCTTTATCATCATCATCAAACCTGGTGTTCAATGTGTGCCATGATAGAAACCTGTTCCAAAACAAACACACACACACACACCCACCTTCATGCGCTCGCTGTTATTCAGCAGCACGTTGCGGAGTTCTTTGGACACCATGTACAGATGTCTCTTCTTGCCCTCGTGGGTCCTGGTTAGAACATTGAGCTTGGGGAAGTTGGGTGACAGATCATAGAAAGATCTAGAGAAAACAGAAAAAGAAAGAAAAATGTTTTGCTTCACCCAAGTGCTGAAAACGATCGTATCCATGTCTAATGCACTTAGAGACACTTACTGTATGGTGGTGAAGACGGGGTCATCTTCAGTAAGGAACACAAAGGGGTCTTCTTTATAACCGAACAGCCTCATCTTCTTCGACGCTGGAGGCCTGAGAAACAGAGGGAGGAGACAGACATTCATTTATGACTCTAATCGTTTACTTATTTTTGTGTGTGTGTGTGTGTGTGGGGGGGGGGGTGTAAATATCCCATGTCAATAAGTAATAATGAAGCTTTCATAGAGAAAAAACATTTTGTATGAGCTTTTAATGATTACATTTGTATTGATAATCAAAGTGGCTGACGATCAATTAAGGAAAGAGCTTAAAATTAGCATATTTTTTCAGGACCAGTGATGAAAGAATCTTCCCACGTGTCAGTCTGAAAAGAACATTTTTTATTAGCTCACCAGACCAACAGGACTCACCCACACACTCCATCTCGTTTAGCTGTGCTCTCCTGGGCTAATGAAGCTCCTTTCGGGGTCTCCTCTTCTGCCCCTCCGTCTACTTTTCCCTCTGGGCCTCCCCCCTCCGCCTCCTCCACAGCACTCTCGGGGAGGCGGAGAGTGTCTGCGGGGGTTGAGGCCGCTGGAGAGGCTCCAGCCTGGGCCGCTGAGATGGACGAGGCATCCTTCCTCAGCTGGAGACGAGGAGGGAGATGAGCAGACAAAGAAGGAAGAAAGAAGAACAGAACAGGTGAGTGAGTGAACGGGGGGGGGGGGGGGGTACTGCTGCTTCAACAGACCCCATACCCACATGGGGGAATTCTGCTCCATTTCCCTCTTCAAGTAAGACTGACAACCTAATCATCCATTAAGTGTGTGTTTGTGAGGAAGTACCTTGGGATATCTTTTGTTCCAAGGCATCGGGGCTTTCTTCACAAGCACAGCCACAAAGAAACCTCCAGTGTTCTGGTGATGTGGCAGAATCCTCATACTGTCATTAAAAATAAAATAAATCACGGCTTTGAGTTTTATGGTGCCACCTACTGTGAAGATAAACAAGGATTTCTTTCCTGCATTAAATAAAAAGGTGCTTAGACAACGTGTGACAATGGCTCCCTCTTCTGGCCAGCATCGTGTCAGTCTGAGCTTTAAAGTAAAAGCTCCCAAGTACAAATGACATCATCCCCCATTATGTGAGAGTGCAGGTGTGTACATGTATGTGCATCCATGCAGAAAGTGTGTGTGTGTGTGTAAAGCTCTGCCAAGAGAATAAATCAGACACTTTACTCAGCTAATGAATTTGGCACCTATGAAAACAGAAAAGTGACTGCAAGAGTGTGCGCTTGTATTTCTCAGCTTTCATGAGACAAAATATTCTGAGGGGGATAAAAATATGAAAGAAATGAGCTAAATTAAGATAAGGGTTTGTGGGAAAGAGTTAGAACGCGTCGAATGGCCCTTCCTGAAAACAAAAAAATCCACCTCGCAGAAAATGTTTTTAGATGGCTAAAAAGAAAATTATAATTGCCCCCTTGCTTCCTTTTGGCATCCAAAGAGGCTTTAAACAAGGCTTCCCACTCTCGCCGCCCCTATTTACTTTGGCTATAGAGATTTTAGCCTTTAGCCGAACCGTGCTAACCATACATGGACTTAAAAATTAAGGTTTGGGGGTTAGAGTTATGAGTTATGAGAAAACCGGGTCCTTCACATTTTTTAACAGTACAAACTTTTAGTGTGTGAGTGTGTACATACCATCTCTCCAGATGCATGCTAGCAAGTTTCTCTGGGTCTTTTGGCGGGAACATGGTGGGGCGGATCTGTGTGTGACGACTGCTTGGAACCTCGGACCAGTCCGAGTACCACTGGCCCTCTTTGGTCATCAGCTACGGAGACAACGACCGTTTCAGTGTGTGATCCAACCAAAGTAATCCACAGTCAGGACACCGACCTACAAAATGATCTCTGCCTTTGAAGTTCAAGCACTTTCGTGACCTAAACGCTGTTTTCCTTTAAGCTTTGTTGTTGTAGCGGTTGGTTTGTTGTAATGACAGCCCAAGACTAAATGTTCCAGTACCTTCCAGGAAGTGACCCCGGGCATCCACTTCAGCCCTGGCAGATCAGCTGAGCTGTCGGCCAGCTCCAACGCTCCTTTAAATGAGGATGGGAAAGACATTACAACTTTGAAGAAAAAGAGGGGTTATATTTAGATATAATTTTCATATACTACATTCTGATGCATTTAGTTTAAGCAACAAGGAACTGCTCCAACTTTGAGTTATCCGACCAGTTTTACAACATAAAATGCAGTGTTAAAGAGGCCGTGGCTGGAAGAAAATTAGAGACTTTCTTCCATGGCAGTCCTTAATGGTATGATATCATAACAGAAATGTTCTGAGGGGGCATTCAAACAATATTTCTTCATCCTCCTTTGGTTTTAGTTACATTATTACACTACACAGGATTTTATAATGGATCTGATATGGATGCAAATGACAAACTTATATGATCACACCAAACATTTTCCACACTTGTTTGAGTGAATGCTTGTTTTCACGCCATCTCATAGATTATATGAGGTTCAATAAATAAAGATATAGACATCAGTCCAGTTTGTGATAGTCAGCTTCCAGACCAACAAATCAAAAAAGAGCTAGTTTAGTGATCGGTTGTGACGAATGAAAATAATGTTTATGGATGTATGTTTAATAATGTCACTTACTAACATGCATCTTGATCGATGAATACATTTTTTTGGTTGGGTTTTAGATTGTTGGTCGGACAAAATTAGCAAACTGAAGATGTCACCTTGGACTGATGGGCATTTGTCACTACTTTCTGCCGGTTTATGGACCTACAATAATTGGCTGCAGCCCTAATCATCGTACTAATAAGTTAAGCACCAGTGCTCTTGCGATGTTTCACCATGAAATCATCAAGCTACTGCTACAACATAAAGTTAATTGTAAGCTAGCTGTAAGCGAGTAAATGCCAAAAAATGAGCTGGCCCCATAAGGTCAATAGACTACTAATGAAAACACATTTTAGAAACAGGAAATAAAAGCAAAAACTGGAAAGCATGAAATAAAATGGAAATTGAACTTTAATTTAAAAGAGTCTAAGTCATATTGCTTAAATTACATATCCCTGTGAGTGTATTTGTTACCTTCGCTCTTCTCCAGCAGTGCTGCGATGACAGCTTCGTCCTCTGTAGGGTTGAGTGAACAGGTGGAGTAGACCATCCTCCCTCCCACAGCCAGCTGTTCAACACCGCGCACTGCGATACGCAGCTGGAGCCTGGTGAACACACACACACAGGCTCTGTAATACTGCCAACTTTTTTAAATTAGCACGAAAAGAACACACTCCACTCCCTTGCCGTTTAGTCAATTTGGTCTACCACACAACTGCATGAATTCCTATGTTGTAACGAAAAGCACAAACACACACTCACCCATGGAGGTGCAGGCTATTGCTTGTCGTCCACTTCTTCCACACGTCAATGTTCTTCCTCATGGTGCCGTCCCCGCTGCAGAACACAGAGCAGACAGCAGCACCAGTCAGACACATCCCCAGTTTGGCCCGAGGTGCCGAAACCACCGGAGATCCCCGACGCTTCTCACAGGGCAAAAATGTCTGCCAAGCACAGACTATCTAAACGCCGTGCCTTAGCTGACTGCTCACATCACTGCTGCCTGCCTGCCCCTCTCTGTCTTCATTACTGCTTTTCCTCCCCTCCTGCTCCCTATGTTGTGTTTGGCAGGGCCTCCTGGCTTCGGCACTACAGCTGGTCTAACTCAGGCAGCATTTGCAAACAAAGGCAGTTCTGTTTTAGCCATAAAATGACCCTAGATTTCAAGAGAAGGAGGATGTTTTACCATTAAACCCTGTACTGAATCATTAACAACAAAACATTATTAACAGCCATTTATAAAAGGACCTGTAAATACCCTGCATTTGACAATACAGGGCGAAGCCTCATCTCCATAGGTCACACGAAATCTCTTCTCCAGCTAAACAACCACACATACAGCGGAACTTATCAATTATATTTCCTTCTTTATCCACTTCCTCCTCACACTTGCAAACCCCAACTCTCCTGCAGTACTGTCAAAGTGGCAGTGATGCAGACACAAGCCAGATACATAACGTAAAGTCCTGCAACCCTTTGCTGACCTGCAGGGCACGTCGCACAGGATACGGTCGTAGAAGAGAATGTCCTTCCCGCCGTCTGAGTCAATCTTGAGTGTGGGGATGCAGGAGGCGTCGTGGTTGACCACCATGATGCAGGGGCTGTTGAGACGCTTGGCTTGGTGCACAAGCAGGTAGCAGCGCTTGTTGTCCACGTCGTTGGCAATGACGAAGCCCTCTGGAGGGGAGAAGAGTGGATTAAAGTTAACTACTGTTAAAGTGGCAGGGACTGCTGATGAACTCCCTGGGTTACTTTGGGTCGTGTAATATAGATACTGGTTTAAATTGTGTGTGTTTCTTACCTGGAAATGGCACATCCATGTCAGCATGGAGCATCTCTATCAGCTGGGCTGTCTTCGACCCTGGCGCTGCGCACATGTCCAGGATCTGCCCAGAAACACAAGCATGTCAACAGAGCCACAGGGAAATGTCTTACAAGGGGGCACTAAGGAGAAAAAAAAAAAGTAATGCATTAAGCACCCACAGGCCTTCTATTCTTAACCTTGAAAGAGGGAAGTGCTTTTACCTTGTGATGGGACTCAATCTTCATGAGGAGAGGAGGGATCATACTGACAGCTTCCTGTCGGCTGATGTTACCCTGCAAGGACAAAAACGATGCTCATCTCTGCATTTCTCTGACAACTTTTTTTTTTGTTTTCCTTACACCACCGGTGTTTCTAGTAAGGTTTCTGTTTGTTTTGTGTTTGACTCACCGACTCAGTCTCGCTGACCAGAAACTGGTGGAACTTCTCCAGCAGGGGAGACTTCCTAATGATCTTCCTGCTCATGTTGGTGTGCCAGGCCTGCTCATCGGGATACCTGGAGAAGATGGACACAGTGTGTACTGAGTTTCTAGTTTGAATCTCTGTGTCCTTTCAGCCTTGGGCAAACCATGAGATCTTACCAGCTCAGAGCCTGTGGAGCCTCAGTCTTCTGGCCATCGATCTCCAGCTCTTGAATATCCTTAAAGTATTTTTCCTTCAGACAGTGGAGGATTTCCTTGGCATGGCTGGAACAAGACAATAATGAGGGGAAATTAGGCATGTAAGTAAGTAGCTACTGTCCTATGTATTTTATGCATCTTAGCCACTCTTTACAGTCTGTTTTACGCTGCGTCGCCAGAATGCCGAAGGCAAATTTCCATTTTATGTAATGGCCAAGTTTTGAAGTTGAAAAATGGGGATTCAAATGGGACAAATGTACAACAGATAAGAGTACAACTTCTAAGCTTTCTTAAAATTTGGGCTGTATCCTCAGATGCTTGTTTTCTGAATTTACGAGTAATCCTACTGATTCAGAAAAGTCTTTATTGATGTTCTATGGGGTGTGTACACTCGACAGAAAGAAAAGGCACATTAATTCTAAAGCATCTTGCATGGTGTTTTTACAAACAAGACAAAAGCATCTGAATCCAGTTTATAAATCGATCCAGCTCACCTCTTGTATCCAGTGATGCGGATGGTTGCTGGCAGTGGTTCCCTCATTGCCTCCATGAACTGTTCAAACTCTCCATCAGGCACCAGGCCCTGTTCCTTGTAGTAGTGCTCAAACAGCTTATTCTCCTTGACAATGTCAGCATAGCCAGCACCCCAGCCCTGAATACATGGATGCATGGTTATTTGTGGGGGTGCAGTACCAACTAGAAAAGCACCTCCTAAATCGGGATGCAATCTTTTGTATAGTATACAGTATTCTATGCAATGTAAAAAGTTACATTAAATGTCGATATAATGTTTTCTTGCTTAAGGTAAATGGTAAATAACTTATAGAACATGACATGAAACCTGTTACATTTTAGTATGCTCTAATGGTCATTCGGCATGTACTTATTACATACAGCACTTATTCCAATTAAACTTTTTAAGTTTTTCCAACCCTGCTCCCTTCTTCCCTTCACGGTGTTCTGGTAAAAGATTATTAGACTTATAAGAGGAAAACCAATCTGAGCTAAGTCGGGTGAAGCCTCACAATCTCTCCAAACAAAAACAAAAAAAGCACGCATCTAGACTTAGGTTAAACGTGAGAAATGGTGGTCATACATAGCTTTGAAAATAGCCGAGTTAACGGTAGCTAACAGTAAAGCTCTCTGGTGTAGCAGCTGTTTAGCAGTGTCATAGCAGCACGACTGCAAGTTTAGTAAAGATAACCTTCAAGAAATGTAACCATGTTCGTCCCACCTCCCGTCGCATTTAGTAAACAAAGGTAATTTGTGGCCTGACAGAGCACTTTACACCTAACATTAGCAAGAGTTGCTGCAGCAGAAGTGTGAATCTTACAGCGTTGTCTCTGTCGTCCCTGCCAGCAGTCTGGTTTTTCTGCCGCTGCCTGCTTCTTTTTCCCATGTTGCAGTAGCAGACAACTTTGGAGAAAAGTCTGCGGAAAGACGTGGTGGGTGGATGCAGAGAAAAGTGACCTGCAACTCGGATAAAACGTAAATCTACTGAGCGTTTTGAGGATGGACCGCTACGCCGCGTATAGTGTATCCTCGAAACGTGTTGCCTCTGACGCACGTGAATGAGGACCCGTCGAGGTGGCCACCAAATCTGCCTGAAATAAAGTAAAACATCTTCGGGACATTTCGTGCGATTTTTTTTAAATGTTATCACGCCGAAATAAGATTTTGACTTTAATTGCATTAGTGTAATGTGAAATTATTTCATTATATTCAAGTAAAAAAAATACTTATTTGTTTCATTTATTTCCCTTTTAATGATATTACATGATAGTTGCGTTTATTCCAGCTTGAATGTCACATATGTAACGTGCAAGCGTACATTTTTCTAATCTCATATGTCAGTATAGTGAGAAACCAGGTAACCAGGTCATTGTTTACAGCGGGTGGTAAATGCAAACGTGTCTATGAATACTTATTTGTGACCTCAGACACCACACGATATTCAATAACGTCCATGCAGAAACCGAGCATTGTCATTGGCTGATACGATCCAATGCCGTATCTGTTCAGGGACTGTGATTGGTCCTGGGTGGGAAACCCATTCGTCAGTCGCGTGCATATAGTGTGTGTCACCCACTTCTCTGTTAGCAAGCCCTACAACAAATTGTTAAATAGTTGCAAATGTTCGTTACATTTACATTGTTTCTATTTGTAGTTGTGTAACATTAGCCCTCCCGCCGTGATGGACGCACTGCTCTCCCGGCTCTTCTCTTCGGAAGAAGAGGAGCTATACGTTTTGGACTGCCTGGCTTACTTTATGGTTTTCATGGCAGCCTGCACTTTCGTCACTTTGCTTTTCGAAAATGTCCCATACGGACGGTATGCTACCAGCAAATATGGATTTCCAGTTAATGTCAGGTTTGCTTGGTTCGTCCAGGAGCTGCCTGCGTTCCTCGTGCCTTTGTGTCTGGTAGTTTGGACATCCTCTGGGAAAACCTCTCTGCTGCCCAACCAGCTGATCATTGCCATGTATTTCTGCCACTATATTCAGAGGTAGGCAATTACCATCAGTTAATGTATGTATGCTAGTTTCACCAGCATGAATATTAGAGCAAGTGGTCCCCAATGTGTGTACAGTGAGTAATATAACAATTATGCAACACACAGGAAGAGATCAGGCTGTAATAAGATGCATTGCATTGTATCTTATTATATTAGTAGTACTAGCTAACTCATCCATGTCAGTAACCTAGAGCAAGTATTTGAAACAACTGAGTTGTGTTATTATTTTTATTTATTATATCTCTTGCTATTGCACTATCCTGCATGCTGCTATAACAATGCAAATTTTCCCGCTGAGGGATTAATACAGGATTATCTTATTTTATCTTATCTTAATAACATTTTTGTTCTGCTGCAGATCCCTTATTTATCCATTTTTAATCAGAGGAGGCAAAGCGACACCCTTCGCCTCATTTGCCCTGGCCTTTGTTTTCTGCATCTATAATGGCTACATGCAGATCAGGTACCTGAGCCATTACGCTGAGTACCCTGCACATTGGGTTACACATCCACGCTTCATCGCAGGTGGGTGTTCTGTGTCTTTCTACAAGGGAAATACGGGTTTTGTTTTGCACAAGAGCTCGTCAGGGTGACACTTACACTTTTCTGTGTAAAATAGATCCAGTCTGGCATTCACAACGCTCAATCCAAGTAGTATCAAATTGATTCATATTACATTAGCATAGGAGAAATAAAGAAATTGCTTATATTTCATACTGTCAGAAAAATCTAAACATAGTGTACAAGGATAAGAGAGGCTGCAGTGGTGTTAAAAAGTGTTACTCTAGAAGAAAAATACTCAAGTTAAATCAACATTTGCTGAAAACAATCACGTAAAAGTAAAGAAGTATTTGGTTAATAAACTACTCAAAGTCCGAGTTCCTGTGTGTTTGTTTTGTGTGTGCGAAATATAATGGATGAAACATTTTTTTCATGAATTAGGGAGGAACAGAGTAAAATGCACAGTCAGGATAACAGCAGGGTCCCTGCCTCTTGCTATCTCTCCCAGTTCATCACTTCTGCCCCTCTTTCCTCCCCCTATGCCTTTTCTTTCTCCATTTTAAATTAAATTAAGTGGCGAGGCTTTGCTTAAAAACATAGCCATCATTCAAACTCTCTCATGTCCATCATCTGGTTTGTCATCTCTTGGCTTTTGCTCCACTGCAGGTGCTTCTCGCAGCTCTCCAAACCTCAAAGTGCTCAGCAGTTTTTCTTGGCTCCCCTTTGCCGTTCGAGCTAACGCAGGAAACTGTCAATTTAGGTGTTTTTTCACTGTTACTACCCCTCCGTTTCTGCAGCAGATAAAGACAAGACTTAAAAATGAAATAAGAAATACAATTTTTACTCACTCATTTCCAACATTTTACTACCCACCCCCGACAGGACAAGTGGATTCCCAATAGATGGTATATCCATTTTTATTCAGTAAATACATTATTGACTGTCTGGCAAGTAGTGAGTAGTTTGTGTGAATGGGGGAACATGTGACCGAGAGCTAGACAATAAGCCAAATATATTGAATGTCCAATATTATGACTCTCCGGTTTTGAGTCAAAGAGAAAAGTTGAGATCTGGGTGGCAATTCAGTGGTCTGGAAACAGGCGCAGAAGTCCAGCATCTTTAACAGGTCACAGTGTAATTAATCAGGACAATAATGTCAGAAGTGACAGAACACCATGGCTGAAATATCATGTATGCATGTTTATTTTCTAAATAACTATTGTTACATTTGTCATCATCAGAATAATGAATGATGTGAATTTGAACATTTCTCATGATATAGATTTTATAGATAGCCCGAATATGACCTTCTAAACAGATGTGTGTTTACAAAAAGATGATATCACTGTTTTCATGTGGTGTGGCATGTAAGAGTTCATTTTAAACATTGTAGGTCACAGCAGCAATGACACCGATGAATACTGTGGATACACGTTGCAACTTTCAGAGAAATCTTCAACATTTGGCAAATACGCTCATTTGCTGTCTTTCTGAGCGTTAGATGTGAAAACAGAGCACAGACCAGCGCGTGTCTGTGCATGAAGAGTGGAGCTGGGGCTGGGAGGCGATTAGCTGAGATTAGTTTAAAGATTGGAATCAGAGGGAGGCGGCTTACTATTGCACAGATATGAGAGTGGTATTGATCTGCTCCTCTCACGCTTGGAAAGAAAGCAAATAAAGGGTATTTCCCAAAATGTTTGAGTATTTCTTTAAAAACACCAGTTGGCTGACTGACTTCTGGTCAGTGAAATGTCGTGCTAAAGCAGGTTTTGGTTGGTTTGTCTCCAGGGTCGGTGCTGTGGTTGGTCGGTTGGCTGGTGAATGTGCACTCTGACCACATCCTGAGGAACCTGAGAAAGCCCGGAGAGACTGGTTACAAGATTCCCACAGGTAAGGGCTTTAGTCATGAGACACTGGGCGGAATTATTCCTCTCGCCACTACGAGCAAGTCTTAAACTCCTATTACAGGACACCTAACTCTCACAGAGGAAAACTGACGTAATAAAACGCATTTATTTAAGTCCTGCATTTCTATATACTTTTACTCAACTACACTATTGTATTTTTTTGTTTCATTTACTGTATATGATGACTGTAGTTAATAGTTACTAGAGCCAACCGTGACAATATACAATTAAAAACACTTCAAATACTTATATTTACTGTACAAACTCTCGCATTGACATTATTGTGATGCTACCACTACTTAGACTTTAGAGTTTGAATCCTTTTTCCAGCTCTGCTGTGGGGTGACAAGAAAGTCAAGAAAGCAGTAATCACAACATGGCACAGGACTCTGCGGTCTTTGTACGCAGCGCTACATGCTAATTTCCCAGCGTGGTCGCATGATTATACAGGGTGACACTGTAAGCAGAATCACAGGTTGTCAATAGTTATCTTTTCCTCTCTGCCTTGCCCTCTGTGAGCCCTTACATTAGTGTGCTAAAAAGGTTCTCGCTGCTTTGACTCTGATATGGTCCGACTCAGCTTGTGTGCGAGTGACTCACAATACTTGTAGTGTTTAATGTGTGTAGTTTTGCTTTAAACTTCTAAACCGCACAGTGTTGATGGTAATCTGGCCCTATACTGGAACATGTACAGGATATGTCTGCACGTGTAGTAACCACACTGATTCGAGATTCTTGCTAAATAATTTTTGTGAGACAGTAAAATCATTTTGCTAGTTGGACGTTAGATTCCAAAACAGTTTCAGTGCATAAATAATGTATTAAAGGAACAGCTCGACACGCTTATTTGCTCGAAACCACCCTCATGTTAGTGCGATAATCTTAGCTTAGCATAAACACTGGAAAAAGGGGGAAACAGCTAGCCTGGCTCTGTCCAGTTACAAAGGTGACACACACCTGCCTACCAGCACCGCTAAAGATCACTAATTAATGTGTTATATCTCATTTGTTTAATCTGTACCTGTAAACAAGGGCTAAAAACAACAAGTTTGGGTTTTCCAGAGCCAGGCTAGCTGTTTCCCCCTGTTTCCACTGTTTAGGCTAAGCTAAGATAACCGGCTGCTGGCTTCACATTTCACAAGAAAACAAGTAAGCGTATTTCCCCAAATGTTGTGCTGTTCCTTTAAAACAAGAAACGCTAGAGCTCATCAATCTATATCTATATCAAGAAAATGAACATTTCAGCAAATTCTTGATAAACAAGTTGATTTACAAGGAACACAATTCACTGACAAAAGAGATTGGTTTGGGGTTTGTTTTTTGTACAGTGTATGACCTTTACTATGTGAAAACGGATGCACATTCTATGAGATGTGACAAGTACTGAGAGGTGGTTGGGCAAACAAGATTTTAACCCGTCTCCAAATCCCTTTTGACAAATAGCCTTGAGGGCAGAATGTATTTGAAAAGCAGAATAAAATCTACATTGCTGATTTTTTAGATCACATAATTGGCAAAACCGTAAGTCGGATTTCACCTCTGCTAAATGAATCAGTAAGCATAACAGGTTCACAGAGAGAGTGGCTCCCCTGACTGAGAGCATAGTCACAACAATAGCACCTTGAGCCTGAACTTGCGGTGAACCTGTTGAAACAATCCACCCTGAACCCCTCAAGGAAAATAGAGTGGAGAAGGCGAGGCGGGAGGAAGCTGCGAGCTGCTGTGCTGCTCCAAATGAACTTCCAGGCACGTCTGGAATCCCCACAGCCAAGAATCTGCCATTTTCACACAGAGGGCAGCAACACTACACATGGCCTGCAGTCAAATAAAGAGTGCTCAGCCATCTATGGTCAGTGCGGAGCCAGTTGTGTGGATGCCCTTTGAGTTTTTAGCAGCGTGCAGGCTCGGAAGATAGCTGAAATGCCACTGCTCATTCAGCCAAGTGCTGGATTGTCGTAGGTGCAAAATCCATTACATTTTATTTTCTCCGAGAGTAAAATATTTGGGGTTGTTTTTGCCTCAGGGAACATATGAAAGGATATAAGCATACCTGTCCTAATTCCTGTGTCTTCCCCCCACAGGCGGAATGTTTGAATATGTGTCTGGAGCCAACTTCTTAGGAGAGATAACAGAGTGGGCAGGCTTCGCTCTGGCTGGCCATTCTGTTCACAGTACAGCTTTTGCCATCTTCACCGCAGTGGTCCTCGCCAGCAGGGCTGTGGCCCACCACAAGTAAGAATAATGAGACACACACACACACACACAGGGAGTGTATTGCACACTTTGAAGCATAGACTTGTATTAATAGACGAAAATGTCTCTTTTCCTTCTTTTCCCTCTTTCTCTCTCTACAGATGGTACCTCGCTAAGTTCGAAGACTACCCAAAAAGTAGGAAGGCACTAATTCCCTTTGTGTTCTAAAAACACTGGAAGCCTGAAAAGGTACTGCTTCTTACAACGGCTGAGAAGAACAATCCCATAGTCCTTTTGTCTAATTTTGGAGCGCTCTGATGTCAGAACCTTGAAGATACAGATTAATGTGAACAGAGAACAGAAACGCAGGTTGCATGCTTGTAAATGATCTCATCTGAGCTGCAAGTAAGCAAGCAACAGTTAAAAGCCATCATCTTAAAAAGATGTTTTATTGGTGCCATTACTTTGGTAAGAATGTCCATAAAGCACAAAGTAACTTCAACAACCATGAACTGAATGTACTGGAAGCTGTGTTTGCAGCATTTAGCGCTCCTCCAGAGGAAATAAGATAGTGAATGGAGCATACCTCAACACTCTGCACCAGCAATAAACAGTTTTAAGACTCTGCTGATCTGCATATCTTCCCAGATGGAACATAAACATGGAAATGCAAAGCAGACATTTAATGTTTTCAAGAGTTTTAACATCCATTCCATTTAAATAGATGAAAGAGGGACCTTGAATTAAGTCCAACACATATTCCAACCTCATTTTGCTTTGGTTGTCATCAGAAAGATTTTTCTACTTACCTCATCATCATCATCATCATCATTATCTCAAACTCCTGGAAAAGAGGCCACTTTGGAACAAAAGGCAACAGCATCTCTGTCCTGTAAAGACTGAGACTGTAGCAGGCCTGTCCACCGTTACTGGGCTGCGGGGAAATCAAATGGAGATCAAGCATGGCCCCTCAATAACTCACCCAAGCCTGAAATGAGAAGAAGAGAGCGTTGCCTCAACACATCACTCCTGTCAGGGTTTTCTGAGACAGAGAGAGAAGAAGTACTGGTAAAGAAATGAAAGGGAAAAGTGTTGAGGAATGTGTGAAAGCAGGAGCATGTAGAGCATAATGGATGAGGGGATGTGTGAACGAAAAGGAGGAGACTGGGAGAAAAGAAGAAGAAGAAAAAGAAACGTTGGAAGCGATCTTAACATCGATAATCACTTTTTACTATGAGCCAAATAAGTGATCTGCCTTATTTACAGCGTTTCTGAAATTAGATTGGAAACAATTATCTCATCACTTTGGTAAAACTATTTCACGACTTAAATTCATACGCAAGTGAGTTTCCGCCAATAACTTCTCTCCCTTTCTCAGCCAAGGTCACGTCATTTTGAATTTTAAAAATGTGTTGCTTTTATAATACACTTATTTTGTCATCGTTTTTACACATGGTCTCATCAATAAATAATAGGACCGCTGTGTCTGAGTGTGATGAAAAATGAAGGCTGTGTGTCGCTGAAGGCTATACAGAGTGACATCCTTCATGTTAGAGGTCCCCGCTGTCTCTCTCGGTCTCTTCCAGACTATTTCCTCTGTTGTATCCGCTTTATCCACACTTCTTGTAATTGCATCACTATTACACAGCCAGTATTTACTGAGCCTGCCGTTTGAATATAATACCATTCATCTTCAGGCAGACACCATGAGCTTTTCTTTTTATATGCAAAGCATTTCAGTGAACTGGCTTTTAACTCTCAAACTCAAACATATTCTTTCACGCAGGGTGTAGATACTCCACAAGGGGAGCAGCTCTGTGATATTCAATTTACACATGCCAACCTGCGCCACCTATAGGAAAGAAAAGCACCATCCATAGACTGTATAAAAGAAGTGGACATAGCCACCGTGACGTCACTGTCTTGAAGCCTCAAGTTTGGCATTTTGGCCATCGCCATCTTGGTTTTCAAGGGTCACGTGATAGTGGCGTGACGAACCAGGGAAGGACACGTCGTGACTGATATGACCCAATCAGGAAGCAAACGTGGATGTCTGCGTCATCGTTGTCAAATATCTCTGTTTCCACCCGTCCTCACTAAAACACAATCCTGGAGTAAAATGGGTTCAGCAGCGTTTTCAAAAGTCTCCATTTTAGGGGTTCGAAAACACCGCAGTAGTATGGATGCTAGGTGTAAACGTTGCAAAAGTTGCATTTTAAAACGAAAACGTATCAGTGTGGATGTAGCCTCAATCCTTGCCTGCAGGCGGTGCAAGTGTTAAAATTAAAGAAGATATTTTTCCTTTCCTGTAGATGGCTCACATCGCCATGCCCACATCTTCAGGTCTGAAGTGCTGTTTTTGCTTTTCTTGCCTGTAGGTGGCGCAGGTTGACTGGAACTGCAGGTCCAGAGTTGCAGTTCTAAACCTGCAGGAGCTATTGCTCCACAGTTGGGTGATATTTGCTGTATATAACCCCACAGCGGGGTTGCCAACACCACAGGCAATATGTTCCTGTGTAGAAATGTGAAAAAAGCTGTTGATTTAACAGCCTTCCACTAATGTGGGTTAAATAACTGGAACATGCTGCGGCCTCATTATCATTCAAGCCACATGCTGCCTCAGACTACTGCCTGCTTCCTTAATATTATCTGCTATTACTGTTAAGCCTGGGAGCATACTGTTGACTTCTCCAGCCCTGTCTCTGTTTATATTTGTGTGTGTCTGTGTATGTGTGTGTTAGGCATCTGTCAGCTACAGTCCAGTCGTAACCAATGTGGTAATCCCATAAAGGCTGACAATGAGGCAAACCAGCCTTGAAATCACACACGCACTGGCGTTGGCGTTTGGCTTGAGCCGAGACTGTGACATGAGAGATGAGAGGAATAACCTATTCAATCTGGTGTGTCACTCAAACGCCTGTGTTTCATACAGTGTAAGATAGAGGGAGATAGAAAGAGGAGCTTTGATTTCTACAGGCGTACAGTGGGAGTGAGCAGCTGTGTGTGTGCCTGAGTGCGTTACACAGAGAGCTACATATCCTAGCTGGCACATACTTTGCTCTGGGGGGTTTTCCTTGTCTCTGTCACATGCTGCACGTGAGTAGCAGGGGCTGGGGGCGGGCATTATGCAAGGCGCTTTCTCCCTCACTCTCTCTTTTAATATGCATACACATCCCAGAAGGTGCTGGTTATGCCTTATCCAGCCTGCCTCCACTCCATCATAGAACTTAATGGGCTGGGAGATGGCCGTTACTGGGGCTGGGTGGCATACAGAGTCCAGAATGATCTGCACCACCTGCTGTGTATTGCCCCTTGAAAATGAGCATTTGGATTCACGGGCTGCAGCGTGCATCTGAAATAATAAACAGAAAACGAAGCAGCACAGTGAAAAAAATCTCTGTCTGTTACCCTGTGGAATGCAGTGCGAGTTTTCTGCCGTTTGTATGTATGTGGGCAGCATTTCAAGGGCCAAAGGTTGTGATAATGGCCCCCAGCAGTATTTGAGATGCCAACTGATATCACAATGTGGTCTCCCTCTCTGTCTAATGTTCATGGAAATTGTATTTTGTTGAAAGAGTTATGTTGCTGTATTTTCTCTTTTTCAAGGATTTCAGGTTTACAGTGTTTGTTTTTTTCTGTCAGAGCTTTCCTAAACAGTAGCTGTGGATCCATGCCAGGGTTATCCACAGAGAAAGATAGACAGACAGATTCCCTGGGGGTCCCAAACTATGAAAGGCCCCAAAATCCACAGCTTTGCACATCTAGATATGTAACATCCTACTTATTTTAGTTTAAATATGTGCCAGTACTTTAAGGTAGCTATCTGGGGCTAGTATGTGAACAGTTATCTGTCGTTCCTGCAAGATTCAGCCACTATCCAGTCTCATACTGATGGGGGATCCCTATGAACCCACCTACCCGTCCCCCCACCCAGTTGTGATGCAGAGAGGTGGAGATTGAGTGGACCTCTGGATTCCCAGGCCCTGCTTCAAGAGCCACTGTTCCACAGGACCCATATTCATTATTGACGTTTTACTGTGTACTTCATTTGTTGTTCAATTAAATATTTATCAGATAAAAATTCAAATATTTATTCTGTGCAATTCATCAACCGGCCGTAGTGATGAAGGAGTGGGCGGATGGGGGGCGCAGTCATCGCTTAAGAAACCCCTCGTAGGGCGCATGCGCGAGGATTTGAAGTGAATACGCCATATTGAATTCCCGTAGGAATCGGCTAGCATTTTTCCAGCTAGCGGTGTAAAGGGGCCACTTTATCAATGGTTCTAATTCGGGTTAATGTTTAAATACTTTTCTTTTCGTAACCCCGGACATCGTATCGACCTGTGAAAGATCCAGGAAGCGGCGCAGATTCACAACGGGATCGGTAGTGTTAGTTAGATACTTGTAGGGGGGTTACCAGAGAAAGAAGTTGAATGGATCCGAGGGTAGCTTGGATTCAGCCCGAACAGAAAGGACCTGCGAACGCCTTATGGATGCACGTCTGGGAGACCTCTCAGGGAGTACGGACACTCTCCGCTCAGCAGCAGCTCCACAATCAAAACCACAACCAGTGCGTGAATTACGCTGCGTTGGATGTTTTAAAAAATGTGGCGACCGCGGTGGCATCGAGCAAGAGCGTTTGCAGTAGCAACGGTAACGTTACTGCCAGTTTGAGCAACGGCAGCAGCCATCATAGCATCATGAACGGCACTACTAGTATTAACGGCACTGCGATTTCCTCGCTGGGGATAGCGCTGTCCAACGGGAACGCACGTAACTCCTTCACCACGGCGAACACCGCTGAACCAGGTGAGGGGAAAACCCTACCCAAAAAGACGGGTTCTGTGTCCTCGTCGTCGTCGTCCTCCTCACAGGAATCCGGGACGGACAGCCCCCCTTCCATCTGCTCACTTGAGAGGACTATGGGTGGAAATGTAACGGGCAACATTAATAAAAACGTCGGGGGTGCCAATCTGCTCTTCAACGCGAGCGACAGCATGGACAATAATGTCAACCTTTACCACCATCATCACCGTCACCTACAGGAGCACCCGGCTTTCAATTTACAGCAGATTTGCGTGAAGCGCCACCAGGTTCACTCCTCGGTACCTGTAAATCACACACACAATCACCACCCAGGCCGAAGGAAAAGTGACAACAAAGCGAGCACTTATGGGATGAATTACTTGCTTTCAAACTGCACTAATGGCAATTATGCGAGCACTTGGACGCCCTGGAAGACGAGAAAGTACAACCCCGGGGTCCTCGGGTGAGTGGCTGAACACTAGCACTGCTTTAGGGTTTAAAGGCTAACGTGAACGTTAGTCTTCTGCTGCAGGTTTTGATGGTTGAAAGCCGTTATCAGTTCTTGCATAATTAACTACGTGTGTCAAGCATTACGGTACACACAACGTGATGTAGCTATTACTTTCCCAATGCATGTATATACGACAGTACACCCAGCATTGCAGTGTAATCTGGAGTTGGGCAGTTTGCTGGATGGCTAATAAAAAGCTACCGTTATATAGTTGCGTAAAGACAGCGGTAGTCGGCGAAAGCAAGACCGGAAGTGCTGTGTTTTTGCTGAAGTTTGAACTGGGCCGTTACACAAATACCAATTTCTCACAAACTGTTGAGAAGTACGATTAAAAAACGTAAATTGTGGGAAATACTTTTATATATTTTAATATTTTTAGTCGTCGAATTCTATTGAGTAGTGTGTTTTTCAATGGGTGATTTATTTAGAAGGCTGTGACCGGATATGCTGCTTTTTAGTGTAGCCCGTTTGTTAGCCTGACCGAGGAGCTAACCAAGCTAACGGTTTTCCCTTTTGGCTCCACATTAAGGTTAGGAAAGCAGCAATTTTGAAAACAAAATTAATAAACGTACACCCCGTCAACCAAATAAAATTAAACCGAGTAAGAAAGTAGAGTTGAAACTCTAAATGGCAAACTAAAATAAATATACAGTACTAGCCACAACTTGCCCAGGTTTTAGCTAACGGCGTTGGATAACACTTAACTTGTGTAATGTTGGGTGAAGTGACTGAGCTGTTCATTCACCCTCGGGCAATCTCAGATGTGCCTGAACTGTTTCTAATTGCTTGATCATAAAAAAAAAGAATCAGTCTGCATACAGCGAGAGAATGATAAAACTCATGGGTTTAAAGGAGTATCAGGATCAGATATACTTTATTGATCCCCGGGGGGAAATTAGACAAAGAGAGAAACCTTGATATTGTATGTTTCAGTAGTTTTAACTGCGTTTCATTACACTGTATTAAAGTAAAGCAAAACTATTTATATTACGTTGAGTTTTGCACATCTTCTGTACTAATGTATTCAGTTCTGGATAATTAGCCTTCATACACATGTTATTCTGGGTGCAGTCACAGTTAACTCTCTTTTCCAGGTTATTTCTTTATGTAGCTGTCTATCAGTGACATAACAGACACAGATGGGTCTTAATGTACATATGTCATATTGATTAAAACTGACTAAAGTAATAATAACAACAATTTTTGTGAAAACAGTTTGAGTAGAGCTTAACTGAAGTATATATTTTTAGTTTAATCTCATTTTTTTGCTGCTTGGTGTTTATAAATGTTTAGGAGGTGTTGTATAAATGTATGACACATACATTGTGGGTGTAGTAAGAGCTGTGTAACTGACTATATTATGATTTTTTTTATTATTTTATAACTGTAGTCATGCTGCGCTGACAGAAGCCCTCTTCCTAAACAAATGACCAAGGAACTTCCAGATGTGTTGCAGGACCTTGTGATATTTGTAATGGCGGGTTGCACCCATCTGGGAATTTTCTGTACAAGGAATTGGTGTTTGTCATGAAAGCACTTCCACATGCTTGACGCTGTATTTCCCAGCAACCCTAAGTTAAATGAAAGTTTAAGATGTTAATTAATGATTTGTCCTGCAAATAGTGAATTAATAACCAATTTCATTGTCTGTGTTCTACGAGTTTTCTGATGCAAGTTTTGGCTTGTGCGCTGACTAGTCTTGCAGTAGTTTGCCTTCAGGGGTCCCCTTTGAAGTCCCACATATTGTTATGATCAGAGGTTGGGTTTGGGTTAATAGAAAACTGTATGTGTGCGTGTGTGGCAGTAAAAACATTGATTCCACAGTCAGATACATGGCTGTCATGGTAGTGACAATGAACACCATTGATTACTTTAACACTGGGCTCTGAAGTTGTTGAAGAGGTGATGTTTGACTCTAAACTAGTTTGTCAGGGATGGCTGTAGTAGCAGTTCTTATTTTTACTGTGGAGGGGCCCAACAATAACCATGCCCTCTGTCAGCGGTGGACTATTGGCATGATACGCACTGGCCTGACTGGCTTGCTGGCAGAGAGTTTTCACCAAAGAGTGGGCACATGGGCTGACTGCATTTCCTCCAGGGCTCTGGTAATTGATTGTGACAGTCTCCCTGTTCTGTATTTCACACTGACATCATGGCATGCATTCCTAGAAAAATGAATGGCCACAGGGTTGAACAGAGTTCCACTGTTCGGAGGCATTTGACTGGTCAGAAATCTTTACATTTATTGTATGCCCCCCTCTGTTACCTCATCAGCAATAACAATGAGGCATGGGACTCTTCAGGCATATTCTGGGTGTTGTGGCCCTCGGTGTGTTACTAAACCCTCTTTTCACATTCATCTGAAAACCTGAAAAGCGTGTGTTGTGGTACCTGTGTCTTGATGAGGACCAAATATCAGAATTCTGCAAATTCTCCCTCCTTCCTATAACCACTTTAATTCAGTATTATTTCTGGGCTATTGGTTACAGTTGCTGTTCTGGATAGGGCTAATTCTAGTATTAAGGTAAAGTTAGAGAAATAGACTTTTTTTTTTTTGATAATCTGATGGGTCTCAATTAAAGTAGAAGCTAACAAAACAGAAACAACCTAATATTTGAAGTAGAACATACTATGCTGTTGCTTTGCTTCCCCGGCTCTGGCATGATGCGGGTTAACCAGAACAGAGATAAGAAGGAAGCATATCTTGGGCCATCTGGACAGGGTTTTTTTTTCCAAAATGTAAGCCAAATCTGGTATGTGTGTAAGTCGAGATCTCCTCATCTGATTCTTAGATGTATCTACGTTTGCAATAAGAAATACTCCAAAGCAAGATTAATATTTCACATCATGCACAGTTCCATCACTCAAACGAGGTTTCGTGCTGGTCTGTGTGTAGCGTAATTGTCAATGTGACGAGAATAACCCTCGTCTGTCATCCTCCTCTCCGTCCAGACTCCACGAGGAGGTGATGGACTTCTACAACTTCATGTCTCCTCGGCCAGAGGAAGCAGCTATGAGGAAGGAGGTGGTGAACCGGATAGAGATGATCATCAAGGAGCTGTGGCCCACTGCAGATGTAAGTTACACACACACACACACACACACACATACATGTCTCTGTTTATTTGGATCAATGTTCTCCCTTTCAGATTCTTAATATCTTAGAGCGCAGTCTCTTAAATCATACATTGCACTCTCGGAGGAGGAATTATTGGCACACAGACAAACTGTGATCTCAGATTGCTCATAAATCTTTGTTGAGATACTGTGTTTTTTTTAAAGGTGAGGCAGTGTTTGTACAAGATAACACCAACTTAGTGTATGTTTATATACTGTTTTCAGTTCTCTAACTACTTCACACTTGAGTTGAGGTAGATGAGGTTAGAATTGGAAAAAAGTGTTGAATTTGTTTTCAGTTATCTCAGTTGTGCTTAAAATGTAGGTTAGTTCATCTGGCATGAAAACCTTTACTCTTCTGTAGCTGCTTGATATTCTGTCAGACTTAAAGGAAGTTTGACATTTTGGGAATTATGCTTATTTGCTTTCTTGTCAAGAGTTAGATGAGAAGGTTGCTACCCCTCACACATCTGTATGTTAAGTATGAAGCTACCATCAGCACCCGGCTAACTTAGCTTAGCACAAAAACTGGAAACGGCTGGCCTGGCTTTGTCCAACTGTAGAGAAATGGTTCAGCACACAATGTCAGTCATAGGAATGTTTTTTTTAATTCTATGTTAGTTATTGAGCTTCCCCTGTATTAAATACAGCAAAAGTTGTAACACCAACACTATATTCTGACATTCTTATTTAAGACGTACTGCCTCTTGCTTGTGCCACATTTGTTAACAATGTTTGGGTTTTTTTTAAAGCTAACTAGCATGTGCATTATCCTGATGCTAACTGTAGTCTCCATAGACAAAATGAACAGGTCACACAGTTGGGTTACAAAAAGTGATTTAATCAAATGTTATTATAAGTCATAAGTCAAAGTATGTTCATTTATATTTTGAAGTGCACTCACTTTTAATGTGCAGAAATAGTGATGGAGGATCCTGCAGCTGGTTGAGTAGTGCAGCGAAGTAGGTTTGATGTAATGCCCCTCTCATTACATAATCATGTGAAACACGCGCAGTGGTGATTTGTTGGCTGCCAGTCTTCCCCTCATCCACTGTGAGCCAGAGTGTCAGGTAAATGGATCAAGCCCCTGATTTGTACCAGCCTCCCTTTTCATTTCAGCCTATTAATCCTGGCCTGTCTTTGTGCTATTGCCTTGTCGTATTTACCAGACGGAAAGGGAAAGAACTCCACTCTGCTTCCTTTTGGAGAGCTTTCGCTTGCAGTCCCCAAACACAGCATTTTTCCCTAGCTATTGTATACTTAATTTGGCAGCTTACTCAACTTGGCAGCGTTTACTGTCTCGGAAGTAGAACCCGGAAATACCTTGTTCCTGGTAGTTTGCAAACATTTGATTTGGATATATACACCTATGGCTATACTATGAAGTGTCACTCTTTTTTTCTAAATATCCTATGTACTCTGCATGCTGTCTTTTGTTCACATTTCTTCAACATTGTTTTTCCAGGTCCAAATATTTGGCAGCTTCAGCACAGGGCTGTACCTTCCAACAAGGTAAGACCTTAGTATTTATGATGAAAGAAAACTCAAGTTGTTCATTTTATACCTGGTGTGTTTTGCTGGCTAGTATTTTAACGCTCTGGTTGTTTTTTGTCCTCAGTGACATTGACCTGGTGGTGTTTGGGAAGTGGGAGCGCCCCCCGCTGCAAGAGCTAGAACAAGCTCTTCGCAAGCATAACGTGGCAGAACCTTTCTCCATTAAAGTACTGGACAAGGCTACGGTGAGTTGTGGCAACCAGGGTATGTTTCCCAACTGGAACACATGCCATGCTGTGTATCAAGTCCAGCCACAGTGGTTTGCAACAACAGATGTCCATCAAACACACCAGCGATTTTGATCAAATTTGATATTCCATATACACCGATGCAATTATTAATGATCTGGCACAATAGAACTGGTCTTCCTAATGGTTTTATTCTTCACAGTAAGCAATGAAATATTACATCCCCAGTAAGAAACCAGTTGAAATAAACCCTGCCAAATCAAAATTTGGCAGCACTCTTTACATTCCTAGAAAAGTTCTTCTGGACTTCAAATGGTTCGCTGGAAATATAAAGCTTTGGCTCATTCACTCTGTTTTCCATCTCCATGGAGATGCAGTATGAGGGGGAAAGAAGGCACTAATTGAGTGTCTTCTTTTCATCTGTCATCTGTTTTCATGATAGGTGGCTCACACACATTTGTCCTATTCCTGGATACAGTTTACTGTCTACTGCCCACTATAATAATACAATAGCAGGGGATACTTTGGTCAGCTCTAGTTCACCCAAAATTAAAATTGGTCATCAACTACTCACCCACATGTCAGTGATTTACTCCACTGTTTACATCTGTTTGTTCTTTTGTAGTTTTTATGCTATTGTTTTGAAGTTAAACCCATTATTTTGCAGCGTGTAACGTGGATACCTACACTGGTGGAAGTGTTGATATTTACAATCCCACAGTGGTCTGGTAGCTCAGTAGCATGCACTATCATCCTGCGGGGTGTGCACACGAGCAGGCTAACCACTGTAAGCTGCAATGCTGTCTTGACTGACATGGTAATAAGTAGTTAATGGCTGATTTTTTTCACTTTTGGATGAGCTTTTCCTTCTAAAAGGCTGTCAGTCAGGACAGACAGGGTTTTTTTTCCCCCTCTGATTTTGGCACACAGTGAAAGTGTCCTGGGCTCATGTCTTGACTGTAACGTTTGCTAATAAATGTCACTTTTCCTCCCCTCAGGTGCCAATCATCAAGCTGACGGACCAGGAGACAGAGGTGAAGGTGGACATCAGTTTCAATGTGGAGACTGGAGTCAAGGCGGCAAGCTTCATTAAAGATTACGTTAAGGTGAGATCTCCCTGTCGCCGTGGTGATGTTGCTGTAAGGTCCTACAGCTTACGGGCACACTTGTTTTCTTAGTGTTGTTTTATTTAATCATTGAATCAGACCTAAAGGCATCAAATGGCACACACAGAAATCCATTTGCAAGTCTTCACTGACCAAATGACATCCAGCCACAGCGCACATCACAAGCAACACATGGAGATGGAGGAAGAGAGCAGGGAAAGGTCATGTAGACATATTTAAATAAAAACCACCAGAGGAGTCACATAATTACCATTTCACAGTGGGGTCTAAATACAGAACTTTGGAAAATCCCTCTGTGAATCAGGCAACACAGCAGTTTAAGGCGTCACACTTTACTTCACTCCAATCTTATATTGGCTCGTCTCATTTCTAAAGTGAAGCTGGAACGGACCCCAGCAACCAGTGCTCAGTATAATCTCCAATTAACTCAAACTGAGTCGGCGTGTTGCTTCAAACCTTGTTGCCAAGTGTACTCAGCAGAGGTGAAATCCACCCCATGGCTCTGACAGAAATTCCTGCAGAAGGTGGATCTCTGCCTGCTTCAGTCACGGTTGTAGTAGCTAAAGCAGGAGAGGAATTCCAGGTGCTGATGTTCCAGCACGCCGTCAGGTTTTGGCTTTTGTCCTTCTGTTGTTGTTGCATTACGGTTCTCGGGGAATACATGTCGCAGCTTGAAAGTTGACGGCCACGCTCGGCATCAGTCCAGTGCTAGTTGATGTTGTTAATGCGTGGGTATGACGTGTGGCCTCATCATTGAGAGGTCACCTCAAAGTTAATCCTCACGTCAGGTTCCCCTGTAGCCATTCGGAGGGGCGTGCCTCCCAGTCTTGTTCTTAAAAGCATATTTGAAAAGTCAACCAAGTCCAGCTGCTGCACTAACATGAATGTACACACACATACTGCCAGAAGGTTGTGCTTTCTCTTCAATTGGAAAATTAACGTTTGTAATTCCCATTCCCATTCCAAAGTCACAGGCTCTAGAAAGCCTCACATTTTTTGAAAATTTGGCTCAGTTGGAAGCTAGATAGCGTATTTATGTGGTAAGTGCGGGGGTAACAATTCCTACAAAGCATAATTTACTAATTAGAATTATTCAACTGCCTCGACTAAATATAATATTGAATCACTGTGGCTTCAACAGGTGGGTTACCCTGGTTTGTCAGTATTCTAGCTTCCTAGAAGAAAAACTGACAGCTTGATCAAATGGTAGTGAAACGGTATGCAATGTAGTGTCAATATTACTGCAGACACACGACTAATGTATGAATCTACCTCGGGCGACACGGCATTTTCACTCTGATGCTGCAAGTAGTGCTGGTAAATCGTCTAGGACCAGAAACTGTCACACAATCTACTGTGAGATGTGTTTGCATGGATACACAGCGTGTCTCTTTAATGGTTATACAAGATTGCCTCATAGTTTCTGAGTCAAATCATGATTTACAAAATTTAATTGACTCAAATTAAAAAGGAAACGGTAATTGCTCTGGAATCAAATTGTCAACCACTGAATCACAAATCAAGCAAATCAAATGGGTGTTTAGCCAAAGATTCGCACCCCTGCTAATAAGTGATGTATTATAATCATTTGCAGTCATTTGAATAATTTGCTCTCGTCACTCTCAGTGTAGTCTAGCCCTATGTCTCACTCACTGAACTCTATACATCTCGCCAGAAATCCCCACTTCTCCTCAGTGGGTCATACAAATGCAACTTGTGTCAAAGTTTAATCTACTTTTGTCTTTGTAGGATTATCTCCCTCACCCACTTCCTTTTCCCTCATGCAGAGTTTGACTGAATCAACCACTCTCATTCCACATCTGTCTCTCTTCCACTCTCAGACGTACCCAGTGCTGCCTTACCTGATCTTTGTGCTGAAGCAGTTTCTCCTGCAGAGAGATCTAAACGAAGTCTTCACTGGGGGAATCAGCTCGTACAGCCTCATCCTCATGGTCATCAGCTTCCTGCAGGTACAGTAAAGCAAAAGTAAAGAAAAATATGTTGTAATAAGAGCACAAAGTAGCCCGAGTGCAGGATGTGGTTGCAGCTGCACTTTGGAAGCAGTGTTAGAGTAGTAGTAGTAGTGCTTCTGAGAGTAAAAGTGCTTATAATAGCAGAAGCAGCATTGTAGTATATCAGCTGTAGTGTTTCTCATGGTAGCAGTAGCAATAACAGGATTCATAGTAGAATTAGTAGTAGTTAAGCATTTCCCACATATCCAGTGTTTACAGACATCAATGGTAGTCTTAACTAATGCATATACATACACTCATACTAATCCAGTGTACCTGTGCCTGCTCTTCAGCTCCATCCTCGTATAGATGCCAGAAACCCCAATGAGAATTTGGGCGTGTTGCTGATCGAGTTCTTTGAGTTGTACGGCCGCCATTTCAACTACTTGAAAACAGGGATTCGCATCAGAAATGGAGGCGCGTACATAGCCAAAGAGGAGATCATGAAGGCCATGACAAATGGATACAGACCATCCATGCTCTGCATAGAGGACCCGCTGCTTCCAGGTGTGTGTTTTTCCCAGGTTTACAATGATTACAATGAATAAAAATGGTACTTATACTGAACAAATGGCTGACTCCAAGAACAAATACCATTGCACACAGCATATTTCAAGCAGAAATGTATCCATCATAGAAGTCAGTCAGAATAAGGTTGTTAGTGAACTGACTAACATGTGAAATTAATTTTTAAGAGCCACCCTGCCCTGTTTTAAAATCACTTTACAAAAGTGTTGTTGGTTGTTTGGTCCGAAAGACCAAAGTGTTAAAACAATGAGCATTAGTCCTTGACGTGTGTGTGGACCTTACACAGACGTAAAGATTCAGTGTGTTTGTACAAACTTGCTTTGAGTCAAAGCACTGAGGGTAAAGGCCCTGCTTAGATTCACCATCCACAACAACCTTAATCTACTGAGGAATACTTGACCCAGGTTTGCACCCGTGGTCATGTGATTTTATACTTTAGCTTTGTGCAGCAGGGGTCAATAGTTTCAAGTTTAAGAAAATATGTAATTTTTTAAACAGCCTTTAAAATAAAAAGTTCATCATAATTAATTTTGTTGTCTCAGTAGGAAAATTAACTGAACAAAAACTTAAAGTCCCTATGTGTAAGAAAAGTCCCTATTTTGGTGCCACCCGGTGGTAGTTTGAAGAGTGACACTGTGGCAAACAGCAATGGGACACAGTAACTGGACTAAAAGCAACACATAGACTGCACCAGTTTTCACCTGGATTGTTTAAATTTTCTACAAAACAAAAAACTCATCACAATAATTGGAAAGATGCTATAGTTACAAAAATAATTCTGCACATGTTGGCTTTAAGGTCCATAGTTCATACAGTGGGATACATTTTTAGATGTTTGACCACATTTCTATGGTTCTATTGTTTTTTCTAAAAGAAAAAAGATAAAGATAAAAAAAAAAAAGGTTCACAGAGCTTACTGGGCCAGATTACTTCTCTTTACCCTTTTTAATATTTGTTATTGTGTTGTTGTGTGCGTCTTTATCCCATGTAGGTAACGATGTGGGGAGGGGCTCCTATGGTGCCATGCATGTCAAGCAGGTGCTTGACTATGCCTACACTGTCCTGAGTCACGCCGTGTCCCCGCTTGCACGGTCGTATCCCAACAAAGACTCTGAAAGGTTAGCATTCAGTCCAATCAACAGCACTAGTAAGTACTAGTCAAAGCCCTGGATACAAGTGGTGCTCTATTAAAACACCTTCTCTCCTCTCCTCGCAGCACCTTGGGCAGGATAATCAGGTTGACCCAGGAAGTGATCGACTACAGGGAGTGGATCATTAAGAAGTGGGGGGGCAGGGATCTGGCTCGAACAGACAACAGAGGTACGATTCCTCAGATTTTCATATACAGTTCTAAAAAATACTGCTTGTGCTTTCAGTGATAATGAAAAAAGTATTGAAACCATGACCATTTGTGGTGTAAAAAGGATTTTATTCTAGTAAGTGGAAAATGTCTCCCCTTTTTAAACTGATATTTCTTTTTCTCCATTAGATGAATTGCACCTAATCGAAGTGAGTGTAATGGAAAAATGTGTGAATTACTGAACCTTTCAATTGTTTTGTTTTTACAGTTTCACTTCCCAAGGAGCCGGTGTTGGAGCAGGAGCCCTGTGTGCTCGGTGGTGGTGTCGGGTCAGAGGAGCAGCAAAGGGACTCGGTGTCGCCCCACAGCGCAGACTCCCCCATGTCCATCTCCAGCCCCCAGCAGCACTCTTCAGCCTCCTCTGTCTCCTCACTGTCTGGATCAGACAACGTAAGAAAACACATACACACACATGCGGGAAGCAGTGTAAAAGCACTTGATGTGGTTTATTCCTTTTGTAGGTAAGAGTTTATACTCAAAATGGCAGATGGAATTAACATAACAGCTGCTCTGTTGAACTCCTGTGTATATCCATAATGCAGACCTCTAATCATTTCTACCTGTGAATGTTCTATTGTCTGACACAACTACAGTTTCTTGTATTTATGTAATTGACATTCAACACAATAGAATCTGATAAAATGATGGAAACATACAGGAGCTACAAGTGGCACACTCAGCTTTGCTCATTATCTCCTCCTTTTTTGTGTATTTTGCCAGGACTCTGATTCCACGCTGCCATGTCCCATCCCACTGCCAGCCCTACCGCCATACCCGTCTTTCCCTCCACTGGGCCTAGCTTTACCACACGGCCTCAGCATGGGCACCGGCAAGCCTGGCATGGGAGGACACCATCTCCTCTTGCCTCCAGGCTCACAGGTAGGCACGCAGAAGTGGCTAGAGGCAGATTACGTTTGCTTAGATCATGTAGGAAATTAGGAACAAGAAAAATGACATTTGGAATTTGAGTAGAAAATGAAACATGAAATGACTGCATATAAAATGGCTCTAAAGGTTAGGGTGTTTGTAACCGGACAGTCGCAGCATTTGATAAAAACATGAACAGCTAATTTCTTTGCTGTAATTCATTGTTATGCCTTCCGTCCTCCAGGCTCGCGTCTCACTGCCCGGTGGTCTAGCAATGCACTCCATACCTGGCAGACAGGTGTGTATAGACACCGGGCTCCCCCCCTTCTTCCACATGCCCCCCCCAGCCCATGCTCATGCCCCTGCCCCCTCCAGCCCCCAGCCTCCGCTCAGCCCCCACTCCAGCCACACACACAAGGTAGGCGCCGGATGCCACAAACGCACTGTCAAGGCAAACTTGTCTCGCACACACACACACACACACACACACACACACACACAGGAGTTCACACTCTTTCCATCTCATATTTTCTGTTTGTCCTTGTCTCATTTGCCTCTCTCTTTCTCATACACACAATTTTTCTATCTTTTCAGACTAGTCGTTTAACAGGTTACATAAAAAATGAAATTGACATCTGTAGTCCATACCTGATCAGTAAACAATAACACCATCACTGCTGCTCTGAGGCCTGATGTTCCTCCATCTGGTGTGCACCTGTTTCTATAGGAAATGACATAAACCGTGACATGATCCATAATAGATCCAATTTTTTGTTCTTACACCCTACTGGCTTATTAAAGGAATAGTTCTACTGTTTGGAAAAGAGTTGGATGAGAAGATTGATACCGCTCTCATGTCTATATGTTAATTATGGAGCTACTACTACAGGAAATTAGCTTAGCATACACACTGAAAGCAGTGGGAAACAGCTAGCCTGACTTTGTCCGAAGGTAAAACAAAATTCGCTTGCCAGCAAATTACTCCATTGAACAGAGCCTGGCTAGCTGTTTCCCCGTTTCCAGTCTTTATGCTATGCTAAGCTAACTGCCTGCTGGCTGTAGCCTCATATTTAGCGTACAGACATAAGAGTGGTATCAGTCTTCTTATCTAACGCTCAGCAAGAAAGAGAGTAAGAATAGTTGCCAAAATATCAAATATTCCTTTAAACAGCTGAGTAAATATACTATTACATTATTGTATTATACCAGCAATGTGTACTTGCATGTATTTGATTGGTTAATGCAGTGCTTTGCCGAATTACAGCACGTCAGATTCATTGGACATAGTGCGTAGTCAGTCTAAAGCTAGAATCAGTCAGAGAAGGTCGAGAGGTCGATCTACAGGGTTAAATGTTCCATCCCATAAAAGAAAATAAAGTTTTATTCATATGTTTTTCCTCTCGTCTCTTCTCTCCACCCCGCCTCAGAACGGAGCCAAGTTCAACGTGAAGGGCTTCCACAACCCGCCGCTGGTCAACAACCCTGTTCTGGCTAACCGCGGACACACACACACTCACTCGCACACACAGTATCACCGCAACACTTGGCGGCGCAGAAAGAGGGACAGCCTACCGGTTAGCCTCAGCAGATAGAAACCACTCCTCTTCCTCCTACTTTTCTTTCCTCTCCTCTCTGGCTGCAAGACCCTGGCTCTTCGTTCGTCTCGAAGGAGGATGGACAGGCAGACCAGAGGACCAGAGACCAGCAGTTTTCACTCTCGGGCTGCCGCGACAAGGAACAGCAGCCCTCAGCTCTGCATCTTCCTCCTACTATCTCTACAATTCCATTTCTGCATGACTTTTGTTCACAGTTTGGTAGTGTCAGTATTATGTTACTTTCAGTATTTTGTTTTCCTCATCTTTGTGTCAGGTTCGTTGCTGTTGTTTTTTTGTTTTTTTGTTTTGTTTGAATTGGTGGTGATGCCATTGCCAAGTTCACATGACCTCGTCTTGACCCTTGCAGCCAAGCTGCCTGTGGTTCAGTGTTACTTTTTTTCATTTTATACACTTAAGAACAAACCGTTTTTCATTTTGTGCAATAATGTTTTTTTTCCTTTTTGGGACTAAAGTAAATGCTTATTTAAGTTGTGTATATGTAAAGGCATTTTTATACTGTTTTATTTTTGTAGAATTTTAAATTTTGTTTACGAAACCTTTCCCCCAGGCAGCATATCTGGAGTGTGTGTGTGTTCATAAGTCGTCGTTTCTGTGTGTGTGCAGCCCTCCCCACCCCTCCTTCTCTTCTTCTGTCCCTTCTTTACTTGTGTTGTTCTGTTTGATGAAGAGAAGCGGGAACAGAAAGGGATACGGAGCTCTTATCTTGATATTCCTTCCATTTTCCTTCATCTGTCCTGTGAAAATGGGCGAGGTTAACATGAAATTCCTCATGGAAGTTTTGTTCCTCGGTCCAGTTAGTCTAAGGCATCCTGGAGGGAAGTGGAAAATTGCACCCTGGGATATCCTGAGAAACGAGGGGAGAGAATGTACTTCTGTTTTGGCCTCCTGAGCAGATAGGGCTTTAGCAGTGCCACCTCGAGATTGTGTGTGTGCGCGTGGTTGTGTGTGTGTGTGTGTGTGTGTGTGTGTGTGTGTGTGTGTGTGTGTGTGTGTGTGTGTGTGTGTGTGTGTGTGTGTGTGTGTGTGTGTGTGTGTGTGTGTGTGTGTGTGTGTGTGTGTGTGTCCCTTATGGGACTGTGCTGTTGCCATATTTCGTCAGTCAGGGGAAGGCTGGCAGTGGCCTGCTAGTTTTGTCTTGGCCATCTTTCTCTCCACTGGAGGCGATTTTAAAAGAAGAGCTTCCAGCCAGTGCAGGATTTTGGCCTGTTCTGTTAAACATATATGCTAGTGTCTTTTCATTTTTGTGCTTGTCTCTTTTTACTACATGTTGTAGGAGGGTTGGGGCCAAGAAGGCAACAGCTTATCTGACTTGAATTTGAAGATCAAGATTAGGGTAAGAGGGCAGAAATATCACTGATTCTGGGTCAGAGAAATCCTCTTACTCTCGCTGTAGTCGAGGGACGCGGTTGTGGAAAGCTGATCCCAGGGCTGAGGTCAACTCTTGCCCGCAGCTGTAAATCAGTGCAGACCAACACTACGATGCTCAGCGATAAGGTTTTCTCCTTTGTGGTCCTGGACAAAGGAGGAGGGAGGGAGGGAAGGAGGTGGGGGTCTTCCTGAACCAAGGACCCTAGTGAAAGGGAATTATATTTTGATTCCATGCAGGAATCTTGTGTATATTTGATTGCCAGGTACTTCCGCTAATTGTTTGCAATGCCTTTCTTTGTGTTTACTTGGAGTGTGTGTACGTCGTTTTCCGCGAGCACACCGTGTCACACAAATACACATACTCACAGACAGGACTGTCGAAGGCTGTGACTCGCCCAGAACACTACACACGCTGGTGTTATTACTATGCAAGTGGATTATTCTAATTATTGTGTCAACTCTCTTGTCTTTCCGTTTGTTTTGTTTGTTTTTTTTTTCAAATGACAAACACTGCTTGTTGGGCTGGAGTAATGTTACGGACTATCAGACTCGCAAGCCAACTCATGTGAACTACAAGCTCATCCCCCGACCCCCTTGTATTTGTATGAAGGTCCTGACATGTTTCAAAAGTCTAGTTTTCTACATGTATCCGTCAGATGTAAGGAATGGGGGATGTTAATGTCAATGGTTGGGTCTGGGTCTGTGTAGTGTGTGACATAGTGAAACGTGTGTGAGAAAGTATTGAGACTCATGACTCGCCGCCACAGGTTTTTAATCAGACGCCCGACAGTTCATGAGCAGGTGCACCCAGAGAGCGACTTGCACTCTGCAGGTGCACCTCCAGAAGGGGCCAAAGTGTCCGCCAACAATTCTTTACCTTTTTTACTGAGACTCTGTTCAGTGCTGTTACACTATTTATGTTTTCTTTTTTTTTTTTCTTTAAACCACGGCAACTCTGATCCCTCAGTCAAAACTGCACCTGGCATCAATTCAATCTCAGATGAAGGGTTTCTGTTTTGACCAAAGCAGATTATGAGCTAATCGTCACCTCCAGCTAGAGAAATTCCTTTCACGTTTAGTGATTTGACCCAAAAAAAAAATCATTATGGAAGCTTCCAGAGATGTGCCCAACCATACTATATCACCCTTTCACCCTGTTGTCCCCTACAGGTGATTATTTCCATCCGCAGGGAGGTGATCACGTTGGTGCATGAAATGCTCAGTTCCATGCAATCTTAGCCCGATTTATGAATTGGATAACAAGGTGGATGCTGTTGGCAAGCCCCTTTTAACCTTTTCAAACGGCCATGTCTGCTTTTAGAGATTAGAACCAGCGTTGGTGAGAGGCTGAAAATGAAATTGGTAATGGAAGGTTGTTGACTGGTTAGAGTTGCCTGCATCTTCACAGCAAAGACTTGACATGCAGTATCCTCGGAAGTCTGTATGGATTAAAATCTCTGTGCATCTCAGCGGTCCAGTGCGGCTCACTCTCCCGTGTTCGCTTTCCCCTGGTTACTTCCTCTCAGTCCGACGGTGGTGGAAAGGGTTGAACAAAGCTCCCTGCTGTGCTCTGCCACATGGCTTTCACTTCTCCAGACTGGTGTGAGCGACGAGGAAAGGGAAGCAACAGAGAGAGTGGCTCGGGCCGCTGAGATTTCGGCGCACACATGTACATGTAGATGCAATGTAATATTACCCCCGTTGCAATGAGGGATTTTAAACTGGAGGCTGCTGTTTAGAGAAAGTTGGCAGCCCCTCGATGTCCTGGCCGATTCATGTGAGCAGTGGCCCTCTAAACGGACACCTAGCTATCGGTGGCCAGAGGGAAGCCACTGCCAGGCTTTTTTTTTTTCTTTTTTTTTTTTGTTGCTTTTTTTTTGGTTGACATTTTTATGTAAATATATTTTTTTCTATTTTATTTTTTAATAAACATTTTAAAACTGCCAGTCGGAGTGTGTTTTTTGATGTGACCGTGAGATAATATGGGTACCTGGCAGCACAATAAGCTGTAAAACCAGTATTGACATATTATCATTGCATAAAGTTGTTACGGCGAAAATGTTAGCAAACAGTTGTTGATGTACACTTTCAGCAGACGCAGAGTGCCAAGAAGAATCACGCTTTCACATAACAAGAGAAACCTTGATAACGGTCAGTGTGGTGAATAGCTATATGATGCTGGTGACAGTTATTACTGATGGACAGCTAGCTTGCGTGGGCGGCTGCTGGAGTACAGTTACGCAGTATAGCAGCATCAGTAAACTAAATCTCAGCCAAGCCTGGATCAGACAGTTGGTTATTTACAAACAACACTACATGGCGACTGACCAAACATGTAAAGATGTGCGGAAAAGCATTGTGCAATCCCACTGTGTTGGACCATTGATCCATTGAGTGAAGCTGATCGATCCACGTTAATTTCAATCAAGGTGACGTTCAGGCTCAGGGAGGGTAGCAAAATAACTATTACACATGTCTATAAAACAAAGGTTTGTTTAATAGGAAAGGAATGCATACAAATTGTCAAAACTGCAATCCGAACAACATCTATAGAATCTTTAGATTTTTATCCCCTAAAAAGAGACATATTGCCGGTCTGATCTATGAAACCAAAACAACGAGCTGAAAGATGCTTAACCACCCTGTAGGGCTGAGACGGGTGATGGTTCTCGGTGGGTATGATACTACGAGTGACCCCTTTCACATTACACATGGTGATTTTACCCATTGTTCATATAAAAATATTGATTGGTGCAGCTTTAACTTGCCATTCCTAAAAGTAATTGTCTGTAATTAGTCTGAACTCCTGGGGTTTACGGTTTAGTTCCCACTGTGTCTACATCTACGTGTCTGTGTGGCTCTGTAAGTCAACATGTGGTTCTTCTCATCAACACTGGGTGGTGCACATGTACCGCTGTTGGTGCTGAATCAGGAGAGCCTCTGAAACACACGGCTGCTCTGCAATGCTGAGCTCCCTGTTGTCTTCGGTACGCTTAAACCCCTAAACCAAATATAGAGGCGTTAACTCCACATCGCCAGACTTTGTCCACAAGCTTCACATTCAGTCACACCGGGCCTTCAGTGGATGTCAGGTGTTTGTATGTGTGTGGGTTTTGTTCTGGATTAGGTGTACTGTCTGTGCTCACGGCGGCGGTGCTTCTCGTGATAGAAAAGAATCAGCCCGAGCCAACTCTGAAGCACCTGCCCGGGCATCTTCATGACGATCCTGATCCGCTTGTCTTAACCTTGCTGATATGACCCCTGAACAGTAATAAAGCTGAACTACAGAGGGAGCTTGAAAAGATTAGACCTAAAGCTTCACGATGTGAAATGGGCCAAAAAAAAAAAAAAAAAGTAAGAGCATTTGAATTGTAAAGCAGCTACCTGTTCAAAGGTGAGACCTACGGATTAGCGTTCAAAGCGAGTGAGGTTCAACAACGTAGATGAGGGTGACAGGGGAAAGGTGAAGAGACGAGAATGAAAGGTTTCTCAGAGGAGCCCTCTTAAGGTGCCAAACTCCAATGGGAAAGTTAAAAACCGACGAGTAGGGAGCTCATCTTTGTCACGCTGTTGACATTTGCTGGACCTGTCTCTTCTGCGCAGAAAAGTGCTGTGTTTTCACAGAAAACTATCCATGATAGCTAAGCTGGAGAGGAATCTGTCCCTCAAACAGACTGCTGGCTTCAGTATGTCTGAGGAGTGCCAGCCGTACAGCCAGATGACCCAGGCCTGCAGTCGCTCCTCAGCCAAAGCTGAATTAAACGACTTTGAGAGGAAAAGCTTGATGCACGGCAGAATGAACAAGTCTCTCACAAGTCAGTGATGAGCTGCAGCCACACTTGGTTTGATTCTTGCATAGAAAAAGCCGAGGCAGATGAGACTTCTCCTGCCTGACCATAATGCACTTAGTACTTGACATTTCATTTCCTGGTTGTGAAACGGAGCATATTTGTATGGAATGTTGGCAAGAATACATCACTATTGTATTGTAATGTTGTTTCGTGTCTTCACATTTGAAGACAAACATGTTTATGAGCTGTGAGAAGTTGAAAGCCGCTCTAGTTGATATTTTTATTAACAATGGATCAAATGACATGTAATTGTAGTAACAAACCCACAGCTCAGCCCTACAGAACATTTCAGTGTCTTTGAACTGATGTTGTTTTGGTTTTAGGGCCCGCAACTCTGCTTCCCTCTCCCCACTCTCATCAGCATCCTTTTCATTTTTTAGCAAATTAAAAAGCTCTAAAAAAACCCAAAACCCTGTACGCTACCTGCCCAGCACCAAACAGCAGACAGGCAAAGTTAGCAGCTAGCTGGCGAACACAGTGCAGCATTCAGCAACTAAAGAGCCAAATACTTCTCGACTCCAAATGAATGCTAATGCTGCTCCGCGTCTGCTCGATGTGCAAATAAACCACTGTTGACCACTGTCTCCGATTTATCTTGTGTCCCCTTAGGAGGACCTGACCCCCAGGTCAAGTAGATGTTATGCTTTTCTTAAAGTACATTAAAGATTTTTTCCTTGCTTTACGATCAAACATAACAAACCTGAGGCCATTGCTTGCAAAGCACCTTATTAGCGGTTGAATTTAGAGCGTCAGTGCAGAGAGAGAGAGATCACCTCCAGTATTGTATTTATCCAGGGAGTCTTCAAAGTCAACGATCATCCACTCAAGATTTTGCTG